>NW_027103871.1:249817-377467 GCF_902728285.1 Clytia hemisphaerica
GGATTGAAAACGTCATCATTCAGCAGAAAAAGCTTTAAAATGTCATCCCAAGTCTTCTAAAAGTGCTTTCATTCGGCAAAACAAGCTTAAAATTGATTCTAAATACCATTTCGCCTGCTTCAAAATTGTTTTCAGCAGCAGAAAACCCTTAAGGCTTCAAAAGCGTTTTCGTTCAGCAGAAAAAGCTTAAAATCTATTTTAAAATGTCATCCCGAGTCTTCGAAAGTGGTAGATTTTCATTAAAATCGATAATTCTCAAAAAAAATTTTGTGTCCCTACAATGTTTCTGTGTCACTTTTTGCACCAAGCTCATCAAAGCCCGTATAACTTTAAAGAAATCGATTTCGGGATCGAACAAGTCATAAAAAAGGCCACATATTTCAATCTTAACATAAAGATCTCAACAAAAAGATGGGATTCCGGATTTCCACAACGTACCGAAAATACCGGAAATGTAGATTTTTTCAAGAAGACGAATTAATACAAAATAGGATTGAAATATCTAAAGAGCTAAACGTAATATCATCAAAGCCTAAAGAAAGCCAAAAATTGATCATGAGGTCTAGAATCAACAAAAGGTATGGACTGATACTATAGACTCAGTATATTATCGTGAAGACGGGATAATCCCGGAATGGCCGGAATATTTCGGAAAGTTCGAAAGACAAAAAAAAAATCTTTGGATCTCTAGCTCGTAAAAGTTAATAGAAAGCAATTTTGATATAATATTAAAAAAATGTCCCACAATGTTTTGACTTTTTGAGCCGAGAATGGTTTTATATTTTCATTAAATTGAGAATTCTCAACAATTTTCTTGTCTCCCCAGGCCCGGATACAGGAGGTAGGCTATCTTATTCATGGAGAGTAATTAGTTTATATATAAGGTAATACGATAATAAAGTGCACTCTCCTCCATTGGTTATAGCCTCCCTCTGTATCCGAGCCTGGTCCCCACAATATTTGTGTGTAACTTTTTGCACCAATCACATCAAAGCCTGTAGAACTTAAAGAAATCGATTTTGGGATCGAACAAGTGATGAAAAAAGGCCAAATATTTCAACAATCTTAACATAAGATCTTAACCAAAATATGGGATTCCGGACTTTCCACAAAGTGCCGAAAATCCGTAAACGTATTTTTTTTCAAAAGGACGATTTAAGACAAAATAAGATTAAAGTATCTAAACAGCTAAACAATATCATCAAAGACTGAAGAAAGCTAAAAACTGACCATGATGCCTAGAATCAACAAAAGGTATGGACTGATACTGTAGACTCAGTATATTATCGAGAGGACCGGATATTCCTGGAATGGCCGGAATATTTCGGAAAGTTCAAAAAAACTAAAAAAACCTTTGAAATTCTAGCTCAGAAAACTTACAATCAAGGTCATAATATTTTGATAATTTTGGTTATTTTAACGTTTTTCAAGATTTAAAGTTCCGGCGAGAAAGTCGATTTTGGGCTATCTCTTTAATTTCATCGAATATTTCAATTCGGGAGGGGTTGGCAGACTTACAGGCTATATTCTGAGCCTTATTGGACTATTTTTGAACTTTTGAATGCTAAGATCCTAAGGTCCTAAGTCTTAAGTCTCATGTTAAAACTCAGAGTTAAAACTCTACCCTTCCAACCTACTCTAGAGCACTTACAAATCGCTTGTGGTTCAAAAACTTCCCGGTGTATTTCCCTTTTTTCTCAAATATTATGACCTTGATTGTACTAAGAAGCAATTTTGATATGATAATCGAAAAAGTCCAACAATGTTTGTGTGTGACTTTTTGAGCCGAGAATGGTTTAATTTCATTAAAATCGAGAATTCTCAACAATTCTCTTGTGTCCCTGCAATGTTTGTGTGTCACCTTTTGCACCAAGCTCATCAAAGCCTGTAGAACTTAAAGAAATCGATTTTGGTATCGAACAAGTGATTCCAAAAGGCTGACAATGTACATTTTTATCTATTTTATCTACCGTTTTTTCAGACCAATTCGTCAACTGTGACCCTGGGAAATATATTGTTTCTACTCAATAAAAAAAGAAAATTATAAACAGAGCTGTTATCAAGTTAGCATTCCGACTCCGAGGACTTATGACACACCTTTTAACATGAACCTGCATTCCGAGGACTTATGATACACAACTTTGACACAAACCTGCATTCTGAGGACTCGTGACACACTTTTGACTTTAACCTGCATTCAGAGGACCTATGACACACCTTTGACATAAACCTGCATTCCGAGGACTTGATAACACATCGCTTGTTCAAGCCAACAATGTGAGGACGTCCTCACAAAGAAGGACTGGGCAAGCGAAATCATTAATTTTGATATATTATTTACTGAGGATTGATTAGAATTATAGATCAACTATTTTGAGTTAAATATGATTAAAAAGGAGTCTTCTACCTAAAAATTAGCAAAAATAAGAATTGACACAATTTGTGTCCAAACCAGCATACTAAGGACCTAACCTAAAAGTTAAAGTATCAACAAAAATTGTCTTATCTACCCCTAAAATGAGGTTTAAATTAATTTTTAAAAAAGTTACAAAGTGAGGACCTGATCTCAGGTCCTCACTTTGCGGGAGGTCCTCACTTTAACGGTTACAACACACACAGGTCCTTGGTATGTAGGATTCGCTAACACACACACACACACACACACACACACACACACACACACACACACACACACACACACACACCATAGCACACGAAAAGTCCATAGTGAGGACCTCATTCGCAACCCGTTAAAGTGAGGACCTACACAAAAAAGTCTATATCTTTAAATTAATGCAACCCACGGTAATAAAATTTTAGGTGGGGTTAGAGTAGACACTAATACTTAAAACAGCCCTAATAACACACCCCTATCTTTTAATTCAAAAATCCGTTATACCAAGGACCTGTGTCTATTTTTTCGTTTATAAGTACCCGTTAAAGTGAGGACTTCCCGTATTTCAGAAAATTCGTGTGTACAAACATGCAATCTGAGGACTTGAGTAAATGTTAATTATTAGTGACAGTCTGATTTGGTGTATAATGGAGGGTTGAGCACGAGTTTGTTGCGATGTAGTCAGAAGTAATTTTTAGAGATTTTAAATCATATTTTTAAAGATCGATGCGGGGATACTGACTTGGGCAAGGGGATGTTCCGCTAGTCAGACAGGGTTTACCTTTTCATCTCTACAAGTCCCAGTCACGGCCACAAAAACAATTAAATATAAAATTGTACACCTCTTTGAAAAAGTCAAAAAGTGTCAAAAATTAGTCAAAGAAGAGTCAATGTCAGAAAAACGACAAAAAGTCTCTGGAATGTGTAGATAGGTGGAGGAATATTTAGAGACGTTGAATGTTTTTGGAAATTTTTGGGTGGTAATTTTTTGCGTCAAAGGTCGGTGGACTTTAATAAAAGTCAAATAGTCAAATAAGACGACTGAAAAGGCGAAAAATTCTGCCCTAAAGTCGAAAAAAAAAGTTACATTACTGCAAATACTAAGACAAAAATATTAGCTTTTTTCGTACGAGCGGTAATGGTACTCTTAAGTTCTTAATATATTTTTTTCATCTTTAAGGCCTTTTAATGACCTAGGGGTTTATTAATTTTTAAGAATTTAGGAGGATCAGATGGTGCTTATTTTCACCTTTTTTACGCGTTTTTTAGAACCCCTACAAATTGGTTGAGCAGGATGTGCTTATTTTTTCGGCAATTTTCAGCCGAAAATGTTCTTAAATGCGTTCTTTTAGCCTTGGCATTTTCAAAGAATAATAAAAATAGTCAAGAGCGGTGTTTATTTAATATTTTGTGCTTTTGGCCTAAAGGGACTTTTTCAGCTTTTTTGGCCTTTTTTCTCAGTTCTTTTAGAGCAAATATATATCTGCAAACAGTTACTTTAATTTGACTCAAAGTTACTCTGAATATAAAAAGTCCATTTTGCTCCTCTGGCTGACCCTAAATTTTGCTGTGTTACACTGCCTTGGCACCTCCCCTGAGTTTAGAGCAATTTAGAACCGCTCCAGACCTCTGGGGAGTAAAATTCTTACCCTGGAGTTTTCTGGAGACCAAAATACGCGTTTTCTGATAAAAACCACGCGAGTTCTTACACCCCTCTAAATCGCTTTTTTGGGTGGTTTTATACGAGATTAGACTCTTTTGGTTTAAGGCCGCTGTAAAACGCTTTACTTCAGAGACATAATCACTTTAAAGCTTATAACGCCTAAATTAGTCGGTTGTGACCATCTACGCTACATGTTTTTTTTATAAGCATAACGCTTATAAAGCATATGAAGGCTCAGATTTGCTGAATTCCTAAGCATAACATAAACATATATGTCAGCCTAAAATATTTTTCAGATTGGGCTGCTTGAAAATGAATAGAGAGGGATTGCTTGAGCATAGAAGGTGTAATCAGAACAATGTTTTGAAGAAAAGAAGATGAGATTGTGATAGGCTTTGAACCAAGGTGTCATGGAAATGTCAGACGTGTATGCTAAATAAATCATAACATGGGGCTGTGGGCCCTAGAACAAATTTTGAAAAGATGAAGATCCTATTTTTGTGTTGGAGTGGATACAAGGTCATGTGGCTGTCTAGGCTTTTTGAATGGCCGTAATGGAATAGAGTTGTAGACAGTTGTCTAGGCGAGAAGAAGAGGAAGCATTTTAGGACTTCCCCTAGAGTTAGGTGTGCCGGCAGGAGTAAACACTCTTTGCTTTTCTAGAACCACCCATCTTCTCTACCAAGAGACATGAAGTCGATCAGGCATCATGTCTCTTCAACTTATACCTGTAGACGTGGAACATGACATGACATATCAGTGGAGGAATTCAAAGACTGTTATGTGCCTGAGTGAAGCCTCCAGAGGAGAGTGAGAAGATTGAGAAAAAGAAAAAGAGATGTTGAAAGAAATAGGTGTTTTCTCAGGCAAATTAAGGCCTGTCCAGATTTTTCAAACTTAGCTTAATTTTGTATCACCGTTTCTACTTGTCATAGCATATCACTTCATACATCGAAAGAAGCGTATTTGAGTGTACATCACTGGAATTGCTGTTTCATAATTAATTTTTTCACCCAAAAAAAGATATTAGGCAAAAACCAAAAAATGCTGACGTCAGCAAAACTTGTTTTTTGAATAACTCCAGTTTGGCTTATGGTAAAAACATGAAATTTGGACCAAAGTTGCACACCATTAAAAGGATCATTTAAAAAAAAATTATTTGAAATTTTGCTGACGTCAGCACTTTTTTGCTAAATTTCGTATTTTGCTGATTTCTATTTTTGCAGTGGTAGTATTCTGGAAATACTTCAGGAAATCATCAATTTATTTTGGGCTTAATCTGGCTTAATTGGAATTGAAATCCCCACTAAACAGTGCTTTTGACTGAAAAAAATCTTTTAAATGCTAATAGAAAGTGAATTGATAGTATTTTGGAAATACTTCAGGAAATTGAAATCCCTGTGAAAATTCTATTTCAATCCAAAAGGCCATAATTGACTAAATACTTTTATATCTTTTACCAATGATGGTACCCTACTTTCATGCAAAAAATCAGGAAAAATTAATGATCCGAATACTTATGGACTTTGGTACTGTGTTGGACCCAATGAAGGTCTAGAAGGCTAAAACTGAATCTGCGTGATAGGGTTTGAAGCAAGTTAAATCCTACCAAAGTTGCGCGGCCCGCGTGGTTTTTATACAAACGTTAGATTGAAAATAACATTTATTGCTAGATTTCGAAAAAAATGACTGCTCGGAAACAATGAAATCACTAAATTCAATCATACATTCATTGTCAGCGAAAATTGTTATAAGGGAACACTTTCTCTTGCCCGGGAAAGATTAAGGATTCACTTCTAGCCTTCGGCTTAAATTCAATGGTTGGACCTTTCGAGTTTGCTCTTTTAGCCGTTTTTGGCTGAAATTTGCCCAAAATATTTTTTTTCGATAATCGGGCACCGTCACATTCGAGGGTCATGCTTAGTATATAGATCAGCGTCCAAAGTTCTAAAAAGGCCTTAAAACAGGTTTTAGTAGGACACCGCTTAGATCTGGGCAAATTTTTCATAAAATTTAATGAGGTTTTCTCATGGGAAATGTTTGTACAGGCCTGTACATGGTGAGGAGTACTCAACAATTTTGGTTTACTGTCTCGAAAATTGACAAATAAAAACTTTAATGAGAATTCAGAATTAATGCAATCCTTGAAATTATCACTTCTCGAGATGTTTTGAAAAGAAAAACTCAGGAAGAAAATTAACAGTGCTAGTTTCGATACAACAAAACACATAAAGTTAATGTTTTTTAATGTAATTTTTTGATTTGCCAACACTTTTGATAACAAACAAAGTTATAGGATTGTTTTTCTGAAAGATTTTATTTTATCTTTAAATGATATATATTAAATATATTTATATTGATCCGATGATATTGAAAAATCTTCCTTCGTCAGTTATTCATGATAAATTGGGTTTCCGGTTTTAATTTTGTTTATAACTTGAAACCTTTTTTAAAATTTCACATTTATATACAAAAATGTGAGAAATGATTATGTTATGATACGCTTCAAAATGCGCTTGCGCTCTCAGCGATTAAGAATCGAATGATTTGATTGGACATTGAATTGATAATACACCTATTGTGTTTTTAAAAAGTCCGAAACCCGAGAACTTATGAAAGATGGAAATATATAATAGCGTCAGGTGTTAATGTGCTGAGGATCACTCAAAGGAAAGAAGATCATTGTTATTCCTTCTCTTTTCGACCGCCGGAGGCGGTTTCTTCAGGGGGGGTACAGCCGCAGGGTACTAACCCATAGGGTACTAACCTGATTTTTAAGAAAAATTGTCTTAGGTACCACCACCCCCTTTTAGTACCGGTCACTTACTTTTTCTTAAGGAAAAAGGGACCCCCACCCCCCTTTTAGTACCGGGTACTTACTTTTTTTTAAGGAAAAAGGGACCCCCACCCCCTTTTTAGTACCGGGTACCGGCTTTGAAATTACCAAGGAAAATAGGAGACACCACCCTTAAAACTTGCCAAGCATGGTCCCAATCTTTCAAAAGCCAGCAAAAGCAGCTCTTTGTTGTTATTATGACTTGTATATACCATGTTTTAAAGTCAGATCCTCTTAAAAGTTCTTTAAATCAAACACAACTTTTAATTACAAAGGTAAAACAAGGAAATTCCTTGGCAAAAGTAAAATATTATATAGCTCTAATAACGGCAATAAAAGTATATATCTATCAGAAGAAGTAAAAATCAACTTGATAGAAATTGAAGAATAGTATGAAAGCTTGGATTGGATGGATTTCCTTATTTTTTTCTTCAATAGATTGGTAATTATTCAAATTATTCAAAACTGTGTCAATCTTATGAAAGAAGTTGAAATAGAAAAAAGTTGTATTGTTGGCTCTGGTTGGCTTTGCTTAGTTGACCTGCCTCCGTCTTAATTGTCATAAACAGACAAACAAACAAACAAATATAAACAGAAATAAGCTATAGGGTATAATATAAACTGCAATAAACTAAAATAAACTAACCCCTCTAACAAAAACCAGGCTGTAAGAATCATCAGTTTGGATAAGAATTTTATTGTTTAAAAGACAGATTGTATCACTTTGGATGCAACAGCTTGTAATTCTTTTCATCAGAAGGCAATGACAAACATATACCTCGTTCTAACTTGAGATATCAAAGACGAACTATCCTTCTCACTAATTAAAACAATACTGATTTTGAACAATAGCTTTCTTTACATTAGCTATTTCAATATTTGTATAACTTAGTGGTCAGTGGTTTAGTGGTAGTAAACCGTACATCCTGTGCCCAAGTTCAGGAGTTGCCATAAAGCCACTATGGTAATAACCGGGAGGGCACATTGCTATACATTGTAACTTAGTGGTCATAAAATTCTCCTCTTAGAAAGTAGGGAAAGTACCCATGAATTTGAATAAAATAATTCTTTATTGATAGAAACATAACAGTGCTTTTTTCTGAAAACTATTGAAACTAACAACCTCCAAACTTCCCTACATACTTGATATAAGCAGAGAAAGTACCTTCAATTGAAAGGGGGAACTTTTCAATACAATCAGATACTGTAAGCCATAACAAGGAAATCTTTTCTCATCAAAATCCTGAAAGTTGAAGACAAAAAATTAAACAAATGTACTATATTCAGGGCCTGAGTACTTGAAGAAAAATTGAAATGATACCCACCCCACCCTAAAATTGGTACCGGGTACTAACTTAAAATTGGAGATATACCCACCCCCACCCCAAAATTAGTACCGGGTACTAACTTTTTTGAATTTCCAAATTAGACACCACCACCCGGCTATGGGTTAGTACCCTGCGGCTGTACCCCCCCCTGGTTTCTTTCATAGTGGTACGCTAATCTCGTTTTGCCTTGGCTCGTTACTTTGTCTGCCATTTACTTTCGGTTTTTTTAACTAGATTACCCAGGTGTTTCTCTTTTTTTCCCTGAATGTCTTTGATTCGGAATTGAATAATCGAGACATGAAAAATGACTATATTGTAATCTGTTTTCAATGAATAATCTAAAATGTACTGGAGATGACATGTAGGCGTTAATAATGTGCGCGCGCTCTTTCGCGAGCGTGATGCGTGATGGAAGGCGGTCGTTTCAGTGTGGTTTAGATCCACACTGTGACCTAGTAAAACTTTCTTGGCTTCACAGTTTTAATTTTTTCTTTATTTTCTTATAAGCATATACTTTATAAGAATCAAATCAATAACTCTTGATAGATGGTGATATACCTTTCGGTAATCAGTTCTTACTAAGTAAACAAGGGATAGCGCACAATATGAGCATATTTATTTTTCTTATAATCATATTCTTTATAAGAATCAATAATCAATAACTCTTGATAGACGGTGGCATATCTTTCGGTAATTGGTTCTTACATAGTAAACAAGGGACAGCGCACAATATGCGCATATTTATTTTTCTTATAGGCATTTACTTTAATATAAGAATCAAATCAATAACTCTTGATAGACGGTGATATACCTTTCGGTAATTAGTTCTTACAAGGTAAACAAGGGACGGCATACAATACGAGCATATTTATTTTTCTTATAAGCATTTACTTTATAAGAATCAAATCAATAACTCTTGATAGATGGTGATATACCTTTCGGTAATTAGTTCTTACAAAGTAAACAAGGGTCGGCGTACAATATGAGCATATTTATTTTTCTTATAAGCATATACTTTATAAGAATCAAATCAATAACTCTTGATAGACGGTGATATACCCTTCGGTAATTAGTTCTTACAAGGTAAACAAGGGTTGGCGTACAATATGAGCATATTTATTTTTCTTATAAGCATTTACTTTATAAGAATCAAATCAATAACTCTTGATAGATGGTGATATACCTTTCGCTAATTAGTTCTTTATAAAAAAGTGAGGACTCACTTTGCAAAAAAAGTGTGTTTAGCTTGTTTCGCTTCAGATTTTTCAATTTTGATGTCACTTAATCAAAATGTCTTTTTCATAAAAGTGCTTTATAATTTTTATTTCCATTTTGGCACAAATTGTTTGCCAACTTAATTAGTTTCACCTTAAAATGATAATACTTTATCAGGTCCTCACTTTGTCGTGTGTCTATCAAATTCTCAACTTCAGTTGAGCTAGAATCTCAGAATGTTTGTGAGTTTGTGAGTTTGTTTGTCCACAAAATTTGGCTTGAAACGGCTCGTTTAGGGTTCCAATGGGCACAATTTGAAACCCAATACGATTATTTTGTTGTTTCTTCATAAAATTTAGTACAGCAAATGAATAAAATAAGATTTGAAATAGTTTTGACAAATTTACAGGCCTGAAAAGGCCAGAAAATGCCATTTTTCCAATTTTTTGCCTGTAGTGCAAATCAGTACCCCCAGGGGGGTCCGGCCAATTTTGGACTTCTGACCTTAAAAATTACGCAGAATGCCTCACAATAGGTTAAATTTTCATAAAAAAACACTACATCTTGAATTTTTTGACATTGTCCCAAAAATGGCTGTTGACGCCCGGTGTGCTATTTAATCATTTTCATGAATAAGTATAATGAATAGAAAAGCACATTCTGCAAAAATGGAAATAAAAAGCTTTATTTTAAAAACAAAACATTTTGAATTAAGTGACATCAAGATTGAAAAAATCTAAAGCAAACAAGCTTTAACACACTTTTTTTGCAAAGTGAGGACCCAGGGTAATAAATTAATTGAAATTTTGGATACATTTGATAGACACACAACAAAGTGAGGACCTGATAAAGTATTATCATTTTAAGGTGAAACTAATTAAGTTGACAAACACTTTGTGCCAAAATGGAAATAAAAATTATAAAGCACTTTTATAAAAAAGACATTTTGATTAAGTGACATCAAAATTGAAAAAATCTAAAGCAAACAAGCTAAACACACTTTTTTAGCAAAGTGAGGACCCAGGATAATAATTTTTTTGAATTTTTGGATATATCTTATTGCTAGAGTTTCCATCTGATGGACACACATCAAAGTGAGGACCTAATAGAGAATTTTCTATCCTATCATTTTCATAAGAAATATAATGAACAAGACGACTCAGAGTCGAAAATTTCGCACAGTGTTTGATTATTCAGTAATCATTTTAAACGACCAGGGACTGGGGGAGTACTAGGGTTTTGGAGAATGTCAGGTTGGACCTGGGAAAGGCTGGCTCTAACAGAGAATAAAGTTACCCTTACAGAGACAAGGCAAAAAAGTGACTCTAAGAACATTTTTCAAAAAGAATTTCAATCTTCTAGAGATTTTTTTGACTTTTCAAGTTTCGTACCTTAAATAACGAAAAATCTAAAGCGAAACAAGCTAAACGCACTTTTTTTTTGCAAAGTGAGGACCCAGGGTAATATTGAAATTTTGGATATCCTATGATATACTTTTCATTTGATACACACAGAACAAAGTGAGGAACTTATAAGGTATTTTTTATCATTTTAATGGGAAACTTAAGTTGACAAACACTTTGTGCCAAAATGGAAATAAGAAATAAGAAGACTTATTTAAAGCACTTTTATAAAAAAAGACATTTTGAATAAAGTGACATCAAAATTGAACAAGTAACATGCTGAATGGACCTACCTAATGATTAACGTCAGATGAAAAGAAATAGAAAGAAAATTCAAACAGAAAAAATAAATAATTGATCTTGGTCGTACCTTAAATAATGAAAAATCTAAAGCGAAACAAGCTAATCCATGTCATATAGTTTGTATTTGATAGACACACAACAAAGAACAAGTAACATGCTGAATGGACCCACCTAATGATTAACGTCAGATGAAAAGAAATAGAAAGAAAATTCAGACAGCAAAAATAAATACTTGATCTTGGTCTGTAAAATACCAAATAATGAGCTAAGTTAAACCGTTATTATTATCTATCATTGTAAAAATTTCAAGTCCATAGCACTCACTTTCGAATCATAAGATATCTTTTAAAATATTTTAATTATGTTTATCATTTAAACCTATCCATCATTGATTCTGGTCTGTAAAATACCAATGAAGCACTTTGCTGGATAAAAAAATAAAAGCTTAACTCAGATTATTATTATCTATCACTAGTCAAACAAAAGTTCAAGTGCATAGCAATTTCAATCATGAGATATAACTAAAAATACACTCATTTTTTTATAAGTATACGGTAAATTTCGGCTGAAGCTCACTATGCTTAAGTAAAGCATAGTAAGCCTCGACTTATGCTTTAACCCTATGCTTGGTAAAAAAATTATGAGCAGGGGGGGGGGTTAAAATTTTCGCTCATTTTCCTCTCTCTTTAATCTTTAGGGAAATGAAGACACTCTATTGTTTTCGAATGTTGTTGTTATTATAAGTTGTGTTATTTATTAGAGATTAAACAAAATAAAATCACCAATTTTGTTTGTAATTCTCTTCTTCATTCTTCTGTTATTTTCTGAAGTTTTGCAAATTATGATTCTAAAAATTCCTTTGGCTGAGCCTCAAGGTATGCTTAGTATATGCTTAATTTTTCTGGAAATTTGAGCTTTAGTATGCTTATAAAAAATATAAGTGTAGGCTAATTTTGTTTGTTTTTTTACAGCCTATCATAGATTCTGGTCTGTAAAATTCCAACAAAACAGTTGAGTGAATCAAAATTATAAAACTTCTATTCATATTATCAATATATCTATCGCGGGTCAAATTTTCAAAATCATAGCACTTTTCAAGCATGAGATATAACTCAAATAAGGTTCATTTTGTTTACTATTAGACTTACAGCTTATCATAAATTCTGGTCTAAAAAGTACCAATAAAGCAGGTAGCTGAATCAATTTTATAAAATTTCAATCTATATCATCATTATCTATCACTGGTCGAAATTTCAAGTTCATAGCACTTTCTAGTTGCTAGTGGGTTTTATGATACCTTATTGGTATTTATTTTTGTGTGTTACAAATTTTGGCGAATCGCAAATTTTTTTGAAGAAACGTGTTTCACGTGTGTTAAATTTCGCGATTGCCAGTTTCTGGAAATTTTTGCGTGTATTAAATTTCGCAATTCACTAAATTGGGTATTTACAAATAGTGGGAATAAAGCAAGAAAATTACTGATTTTGCTTGAAATACAACGTATGATTGTATCATTATCGATTAAAAATTTATTTGCACAGTAAAGAAATATCACACTTTGTATTTTTGAAAAGTTTAACCTAATTAAGTACCCGCGAAAATTTGTAACACGCGAAAATAAATACCATTGAGGTATTTAGAATTAGTAGATCTTCATCAAATATATGGAGCAAGTTTGGTTGGTGGATAGTGCAAAAAAGTTAAATGAAAATACTTTTGGGACAGTCAACAAGAAGGTACAAAAAATGACTTTTTTTGCACCATTAAAACGCTGAGCTCTAACTTTCATCATAACAAATTAATCAAAGACTGCCTTGATAATGAATAACTTAAGCGAAACAAGCTAAACACACTTTTTTTGCAAAGTGAGGACCCAGGGTAATAAAGTTATTGAAATTTTAGTTATCCAATTTCTTAGTCTGCTTTTGATAGACACACAACAAAGTGAGGACCTAATAAATAAAGAGTTTTCTAATTTAATCATTTTCATGAGAAATTATAATGAATAGAATTAGAAAAACACATTCTGCAATAATGGAAATAAAAACAAAACATTTTGAATTTTAAGTGACATCAAGATTGAAAAATCTAAAAATGAAACAAAGCTAAACACACTTTTTTAGCAAAGTGAGGACCCAGGATAATAAATTTATTGAATTTTTGGATATCTTATTTCTAGAGTTTCCATTTGATGGACACACATCAAAGTGAGGACCTAACAGTTAGTCACACTAGGAAATCAAGCTTTTAGAAAAAACAACATCAGTCATCTACAGGATGTAATTGCCACAACAAGGATAAGAGTTACATAAAAAAATCAAGTTCTCAAGACAATTAAAAATTAAAACACCAAATATCAACCAACCAAATTTTGTCATTTTTGTCAACCTGGAAAGTAAGGCATGTACGCCGGATATCTCCGGCGCAGACTTTGGATTTCAAAGGCTTAACCAAAAGCTACGCCAAGAAATCTCTGGCGTAAATATTCTCTTCTTTCCAGACTGGTACTTAGAGTCACTTTTTTGCCTTGTCTCCGTGTCCTTGTCTGTAAGGGTAACTTTTTCTCTGTTAGAGCCAGCATTTCTCAAGTCCAAACTGACCTTCTCCAACCCTAGTACTCCCCCAGTCCCTGGTCGTTTAAAATGATTATTTTATCGATGAATAATCAAACACTGTGCGAAATATTCTACTATGAGTCGTGTTGTTCATTATATTTCTTATGAAAATGATAGGATAGAAAATTCTCTATAGGCAGTTAGTCACACTAGCGTCCCATCAAAATGCGTATCAAAGATTAGTGCTGCGAAAGCGCTATATCGTTTACTTGACTCGCGCTTTTTATTGAAATTAACATTTTCAAAACTATGAGAAATTGCCTAAAATTTGAGCTATGGATGAAAAGATTTGAGCCAAGCCAGCCTTCAAAACTTATTTGAAGATCAACTTCCCAAGAAAAAGATCTATGGGGGAGACGGAACCCACCTAGATCCGTACACCACCGGATAGGCTACTTCCCGGAAATTTTGCCGGACCTCAAACACTGACCTATTTACATGTGCAGAATCATTTTTACTTTAGCGTATAAACAAGGCCTTAAAAATCGAAGCGTTGTCTCTGGAATTGAATGACAAAATTTGGTTGGTTGATATTCTGGTTACTGCTGGTTTACAATCGGTCATTTTGTCTCATTTTAATTTAAGTTTTCAAGTTTTAATTGATTGTCTTGGGATCTTGAACATGATTCAGGTAACTCTCATCCTTGTTGTTGCAAATACTAAATACATCCTTTAGCTATGACTGATGTTGTTGTTTCCTAAGTGTGACTAACTGCATATCAATTATTATTGAAATCAATCGATATTCAACCAATCCGCTGGTTGGTTAGTGATTAGTCATTGAATGGAAATAGTTATCGATTATATATCGAGTGGGCCCCCAGCACTCGACCGGAGAGTCTGGAAAATGACACATCTCACCTACCTCTAGCTAACTAAAGGTATATATAGAACTTCTATCACTTATAGATTGACATTCCCTGCCATAAATTTCTCTGTGAAATACTAAGCAAATGATAATCTGTCTTACAACGCAACTTAAACAAATATCAACAAATAATTCTACCTGTAAAATAATGAAGATCATACCTGTCCTCCTGTCTGTTGTCTGTACTGTGTGTAGTGATTTTCAAGAGCAACTCATTAATTGTAAGATTTCTATCACTTTATTGGTGCCTTTACTAACCACACAAACATAAAATACTATGCTAAACGAAATATGAACCTCTTTAAGTACTCTAGAACCACCAAAAACATGATAAAAATACAAAACTCCACACGGCGGCAAAAAATGAGTTATTTTCTCCCACTGGCCTCAAATTAGCTTATTAGTGACTCTTAGGTTGTCAAACCTATAGATATTCTTAAAGGATATGATTTTGCAAAAAAAATTCAAATTTCAAAAAATTTTCAAAACTCGTGCCCAGTCCCTTTTTAGCAGTTGTTCTAAAAAATCTGAATTTAAAAGTCAGAATTAAACCTTGAATCTACTTCAGTTACAAAGAGCATAAAATTCTGCGTCAGAAAATGGGGTCACTTTTTATTCTAGGATAATCTGGTCACGAGATATCGTAATTTAAATTTTTTTGGAGACTGGGACGAGGTTGCTAAATATAAAAGCATAAAGTATTCAGGGGGTAAGGTCGAAAATTGTTCAAAATTCGTTTTTTTGGCTTAAACAACTCGAACTAATCTATATTTTCAGCCAAACAACTTTTAAAGCCCATTTAAGGTTTATTTCTTTCTGAATACTCAGGTTAATATCGAATTTTATGAGGATTTCTACCAGAAATAAAAGTTTAAAAGTCGATTTACTCGAAACTCTAGTTTTTGAAACATGGGACCCTATTTAAACACCCTCTTAGGGTTGTCGAAAAATCGTCAAATTTGGTAGGTAGTTCCCTATGATGAAAGAACCATTTTGATTTTAGAATTTTGAAATTCCGATTTCCCGATTTTTAATAACGAAAAACCCAAATTTTACCCCCGTCTTTTAAAAAAATGTTGCCTAGCAACAAGAAAAATGCCTAAATTGAAAAAGTCTAAAAATTCAAATTTTTTATTTTCACTTAGGCTGCTTCATGCCAAATTTCAGGCTCTACGATGTCGGAAACATACCGTATAAATACCCCTCCAAGCTTTTTCAAGCAAAATTGCCTGGTCAATCGTTGATTTTTACCATATATGGGCAAAACGAAAATCTAAATTTTTTGAGTTTCAGAAGGGTCTCAATAACAATTGACCCCATTTTCGAGCACTACTCATTGAGAGCTATCGAATGGTCGTACTACCAAAGAGCTAACTGAATTTTTATTTTTTCGTTCTAAATTCGATGACGTCACCAGCTATCACGTGACAATTCCTTTTTCAAAATTTTTTTGAATTTTTTTTTGGAAATTCATATAAAGGTTGATGGTGGAACAAAAAGTGTATAATGATCAACAAAGTGGTCGAAAATGCCGCAAGTTGTATTAGGTTGCTGAGCGAGTGGGAGAAAAAAGGCCATTTTTTGCCGCCGTGCCAGAGCAAGTCTGACAGCATGATCAAATCCGCCATTTAAAAAAACAAGCAATGTTTACGAATGCTTGGTTCCACCTACCTAGCACTTGCGGAGTGGATTTTATTTCAGCGAGTGAGTCCATACTTTAAAATTTTCGAGAATGTTCTAGACGTTTCAACTACTTTCGTTTTCTAATTACCGAGTTTATGTATTTGCACTTTTGAGGACGGTAGATGGTGGAGTGACTGAAGCGATTTGGAAAAACCCGCAATTCCGCCCCGCAAAATCGAGGACGGTAAAAGATGCTGATTTACCGTCGTCCTCAGCTGGTCAGGATCTACTCAAATTAGAACCTTTACCGTCTCCGTCGCTGAAAAACACACATAACATACATAAACTTACCATTGTTTTCCGCACCGACCAACCGTCCCCCAAAGCGCAAATACATAAACTCCTTATCTGATCTTCCGATGGTGTATTGGCGGCCGCCCACGCTTAAGCTCTGAAGGAGCGGGCCAATATAAAATTTTCCCGACCTTCAGAGCTTTAGCGTATCGGAAGAAAATTTCTACATCGAGTACCAGATAAATAAACTCCTTATGATGCTCGCTAGCGGCGGGAGATTTCTCCCGCGTGAAGAAAATTTTGCCAAATCTCCCGCATTTATGGGATTTTCTCCTGCATCTCCCTACCCTGAGTATCAGAGGTTAAGTTTTCAAAGAAAATAGTAACCTCTGAAGACAAATAATAGAAATTTTATCGCGCATGTGTCAATCTAATCACTGTAGAAAAAATCAAAGATGAAGAGCAAATATTACCATATTAATGTCTAGCAGACTGTATCAGTATGCAGTTTACTATTTACGAATTCCCCAGAAACCTCTAAGTATAGTTGAAATGAGTTTATTTCGAAAGAAATCTTTTACATGATCCCGAAATGTATAACAGTAATTACTAAACTTTTAATTATGGAAATGTCACTTTAATTGAATCGAAATAATAGACAGACTTTATGTTATGATTCTCTATTACTGACTCTTTTTACAATGCATTGATGACTTTTTTTAAGTTGTGTTTTCAACGACGGGAATAAAAATATCGACTATGACGCTCATCCAAGATCTTGGATGGTCCTCATGGTGACTTTTGTCTTCACTGGTTGCGCGATGAATAGAATCTCGATTCGTCGTCCCGCATTTCCAAAACGATACGATAATGTATCTTTATATACTGTCAAATCATACATATTGGTTGTTGAAATACACATTATTTGCGCTTTTTGATGCAAGTAACCATTCAAAAAGTATTTATTTGACATATTTTGAGTTTTGATTAGAAATATTTCGCGGATGGGATTTCCATTGGGATTTAATCTCGTGGATTTTCGCAGATGACACCCAAATCCGCGAAATCCACGAAATTTAATCTCCGTGAATTCTTATCCCATTAAAGTACGTCAAGAAAATTACGAGTGAAAAAAATAAAGTGAGATAGGGACGTGATCAGATTAAACTGATTAGAAAAGTTTTCTTGTTATATATCTATCCTGGCTGATCCGAAATATGGGATCTATCAATAGAAGAATAGCTACAGTAGAGCTGTTTTTTTTCCGAGTGTAGTCAGTTCTACTGTGCTGCTAGTGATGCTCAACAAAAATATTGAGCTGGATATTTTGTTGTGGTTTGGAGAATAAATTAAGGCAAGGACTTTGAGAAAGTCTAAGTCTTTGATGAGGGTGGATACTTCTAATGACGCTCCAAATACTCAAAATTTGCTTTGGACCTGGAGGAGTTGGAGAGGAAATGTTTTAGATTCGATTCCAAACTTATTACATTTGACACTACAGTATACAGTTTGCGATAAAGAAGTTAGAATATTTACTTCCAGTAATAGTGAGCCATTCTTGTCTTGTTTGCTGTGCGTCAGGGACGATGAACTTATGCAAAAAAGGGTAAGTCGTTTAATATTTTAGAATTACAGCTGGCATGAATGAATAAAATCGCCCAGCTTTTTTATCTCAAATGGAATGAAACTTTTTTCCGTTTGAAGAATTTCTATGGGCCCTATTCCTAGGGAATAAAACACTCAATTTGTGTGCCATAATAGGCCTAGGGTATTTACTTTTTCTGAAGTTAAGAAAAACTACCAGAGAGTTTGTTTTGCGATAGTTGTTTTAATTTGACTCATCTATTTAAAGACAAGGTGAAGCGTGACGCTGCAGATCAAATCTGTGTTTTGACTGAACTCACCAACCTTTTAAGGTACAGTCAGTTTATTGCAACAACTCATGCTAAATTTAAAATCCAATGAGTGTGTTCCATCTTGCTTCATAATAAAATTGTCTCTTTAAACTTATGCTGTTTATTTTTGAAAATGAAAAATAGGGACGGTTCACTCTTCATCCTTGAAACATAATCTGTTTTTTATGAAGAGAACAGGTATAAAACGTTAAAAAGTTTTCTCGTTTGTGGTTTAAAAGAGCCTGGTATCTTGGGGTCTTTTGTCTTCATCATAAAGTATGAAAATGTTATCAAAATGTTATCAAAAGGGACTGAAAAATTGCCCTCACTGATCTGACCCGTACGTCAGTTAGGTACAGTTGCAAGAAAAATCTAGTTGAGTTAGCAAGCTATCGCAAAGTTCCCTACTGACATGATCGTTCCGCCTTTCATTTCTCACGATTTTTCTGAAAAAGCAATTCAGACATGATCCGCAACCTCCTCTAAGCCAAATGAAGCCAAACGGTGAAATATATCTATTTTGCTACTTTGCTACTTTGTGACACTCACGGTAACCACCGCCGCCGCGAAAGCCTATCGTGTAATACTTTCGCTTACCTTATCGGGGAAAAAAGTGTCGGGGGAATGGAAAGTGACGAAAATTTTGAGGGGGTGCGACGAAATTTCCCCCCAACGAATTTTTTCCCCGGTATTTTATCACCCGACCAAAACTTTTACCCGATTTTTTATACCCCAACCAAAAATTAAAATCTGAATTTTTTACACCTTTATTAACTAACTGAAATTAGTGCTTTAATTTAAACGTCGAATTACAAGATCTTTTTTCGAGCTAGTGAAGGAAACCATTTCATTTGGACAATTTAGTTGGGTGAAAGTGACTCAATTGTAAATTTCATCGGGGAAAAGTGACCAATTTGAAATTTTGTTTCGGTCGGGAGAAAGTGACGAAAATGCCAGCCTCGCGAGCCAGGGCCGATAAACGATTCTGCGACTTAAAGAGGCCAGTACCGTAAAATTGGAGGAATCGTTTAGATTATATCCCCCGTCAACGCGTCCATCAGAATCATCAATAGCGCAAGGGGGTTAGATAAGACATGGGGTCGAGGGTGACGAAAATGGCTCTCGGTGACGAAATTTTTCCCCGGCGAAGAAAAACTCCGACATTTTTTCCCGATAAGGTATTTGATATTCCGATTGCGTATTGGCGGCCGCCCACGCTCAAGCTCTTAAGGAGCGGACCAATATAAACTATGCCCGACCTTCAGAACAAAGCGTGTCGTACGTAGCATATTTCCACATCTGGGTACCGCCAGATAATACTTTCGCTATGCAAAATTCATAACATTTGCAAAAGTGGAAATGAAATCATTAAAAACAAAATTTTGAATTAAAAGATATTGAAATTGAAAAATCTAAAACGGAAAAAATTGAGAGCATATTTATTACATAGTGGAGAATAAATTAACCCTTTAAGTGCCGATGGCGGATATGTCCGGCATGTATATGGGTATTTCCTATTTATTTGTCATTGTCTGATGTGATATCAAAATTTTTAACTTATTCATACATGCCAATGCCATCATCTCATGCTTATTTCTCAATATTACTTTTCTCACGCAATTTGGGTCAAAGAGGACTTTCCTCACACATTCAAGCAATTTTTTCTGGAAAAGAGTTTCCCCAATTTTTCGATTTCGGAAAAAATATTTCCTCAATTTCACGATTTTCCGGAAAAGTTTCCCCAATTTTTTTCGGAATTTATAATTGGAAAAACCGGGAAAATCGGATCAATATTTTGGAATTTAGTGCCAAATTTTTCTCACGCAATTTCATCTTCTCAAGTTGGCATCTCTGCTTATTTGATGTCAACACTAAATCTCGACTGTCAATATTTAACCCACGACTTGAACCGCTCACAGGAGAAGAGTTACCGCCAAGAACGATTTGTGAGCTAGGAGCAAGAGCTGATATAAGCGCTATGGGGTTCTGGACTAGAGGCCAAAGAGCATTTTTCGACGTTAGGTATTCAATGCCTATGCTGAGATGAGCAAATGAAAAGGAAAAGAAGGCACACTACAATCGCCGAATTATGAAAGTTGATCGGGGATCCTTCACTCCACTTATCTTCACCACGAACAGCGGCACAGGAAGAGAAGCTGCAAACTTTATCAATGCCTTGGCTGCCCTACTTGTTAAGAAAAGAGACGATCTATACTCGCAAACTCTAAACTGGATCAGAACTAAACTAGACTGGAGTCGTTTATAATGCGTGTAATACTAATAATACTACTAATAATAAAACGGGATTTAGTTTGTATAAACGACTGGAAGAATCCGGTGTTCCAGCCTTATAGATACAGGGGCTAGCTACGCAGAAACTTGCGTAGCGAGAAAACAATTTATCAAGCAATAAACAAACTCTCAAAACAAAATCAACTCAAATGAAAAACTTTCAATACACAAATCCACACACATGTTTTTCTCAAGAATTATTTTGAGCGGGAAAAAATTATAATTGCAAATATTGACACTTTTCTTTTATTTGGAGTTAGTGCACAAAGGTTTCTAGACGACTAAAATTGTTCCCTTTATTACTTTTTGTTTTATTTCTACTATGTATGAATTAGTCGTCTAGCTTGCTAGACTAAAGTCTATTCACGATAAGTGTGCACTCTTTTTTCTTTTACCTATAACTTTTGAAGGAATTCTTCAATCTTTATAAATTTGGTATCATTGGAAAGATATTAGTGAGTGGAACAATTTGAAATAAAAAAATCTTTAAAAAAATTCTAAAAATGAAGATGAAAAAGAAGAAGAAAAAAATGAAGATCTTGTAGAAAAGTGCTATAACTTTCATTTTCACTGGAGAGGTTCTTTGATCTTAGGAGATCATCACTGTGAAAAAATTTCATTAAAATGTTTATTCAATATAAAGTTATGATACAAAGTTAATAAGTGATTGACCCCAAAAAACTGCAGAAAACAGCGTTTTTAGACGTCAATCAGCTTATAACTTTGTTTGATATCTTTTGATTGAATAAATATTTTTGAGAATTTTTTTCACAGTGATGACGTTCGATGATTAAAGATTCACTTCAGTGAAAATGATAGTTATAGCACTTTTCTACAAGATCTTCATTTTTTTCTTCTTCATTTTCATCTTCATTTTAATAATCTTCTTAAAGTTTATTTTATTTCAAATTGTTCCACTCACTAATATCTTTCCAATGATACCAAATTTATAAAGATTGAAGAATTCCTTCAAAAGTTATAGGTAAATGAAAAAAGAGTGCACACTTATTGTGAATAGACTTTAGAACTAAACTCGCTTTCGCTTTAATCCGATCCACTGTACTGTGTATCAAGAGGGAGTCGTGTCGTCAAGAGAAAAATAAACAGTGACATTATTATTCACTGAGACCACCTTGCTATGTGACATAAACTGAATTATTTATTCTACAGTATATGGCCCCCAAAACGGAGACGGCCCCCAAAACGGAGGTTTTCATTAAAACGAAAATTCTGACTTGTAGATTTATCAGAATTAAACGATGATGGTTATACTTAAAAATGAGCATGTTTTTGCTGGTTTGAGACAGATTCAAAATAACATATTTGCGTCCAAAGGAAATATTTTAACACCAAAATTAGATAAAAATTGCATATAACTCACTCTAGCTCCTTGAATATTGAAAATAAGTTATGGAAACGGGGTATAGGAAACTTTCTACACCTAATACCGTTCAGAAAATGCAAATACATCTGTGACTTTAGAGGCTGGGTAATAAAGGATATAGCATCTTGAAGGTCAACCACTATTTTGGAGCCCTAGAATCAGCATTGACAAAACCGAAAATTCTAAATATGAGAAAAAGCAAAAAATCTTGGAATTCTATTCCTATCACCTTGAGTTAACAGTTTATAACAAAAAATTAACATCATATGTAAAATTTTCCGCTGAATCAGCAAAAACGGCAAATTCTGTCATTTTTTTGCAAAATATAGGAGAAAAATATCTTTAAAGCTTAATATTTTCAGTTTCAGTTAAGCTTTTTTTCTAAAATTTTCACAGCTTATTCCATACATGAATGGAACTATTTTCAAAAGAGATTTGTTTTCAAAAACTTGATTAAGTACCCTGAGTATCAGAGGTTAAGGCCGTGTTCAGACATGAAAGTTTAAGTTTAAGGCTTAAGTAGTACTAAGTCGATATGGGAATTAAGAAATGCAACGACTTAATTGCTATTTCATCTTTTAGATAGATTACATAAGAGAGGAAAAAGGAATCCCCTTTTGAATGTTTGAGTGAGGTTTCGTTTTTGATAGAGGTTCATCAAAAATGGATTTAACAAGTCGATTTTTTTGTTGCGGAGTGTGGGAATCTCCATACCTCGATCCATGATGTTCTCATTAAAAGCCCATTAACTGCCTAAATTGCTAGAGACGCTCCGAGCATCTCTAAGTCATAAATTTCACGTTCTCCTTTCATAATTCACAAAAGGAGCATGCTTTTCACTTGCAAATTCTGATTTCGTCTATTCAGAAAACTGTTGATAATATCGTAAAAACTTTTTTTTTAAACCAGAGGGTGATTCCTTTTTAAACTTTGGTTTAACTTATGAGGGGCGTGCAGCTAAATACAAAAGGAATATAAAAGAATCATGTAGACTTAATTACTTTAAACCTTGGTCTGAACACGACCTAAGTTTTCAAAGAAAATAGTAACCTCTGAAGACAAATAATAAAAATTTTATCGCGCATGTGTCAATCTAATCACGGTAGAAAAAATCAAAGATGAAGAGCAAATATTACCATATTAATGTCTAGCAGACTGTATCAGTATGCAGTTTACTATTTACGAATTCCCCAGAAACCTCCAAGTGTAGTTGAAATGAGTTTATTTCGAAAGAAATCTTTTACATGATCCCCAAATGTATACTAGTAATTACTAAACTTTTGATTATGGAAATGTCACTTTAATTGAATCGAAATAATAGACAGAATTTATGTTATGATTCTCTATCACTGACTCTTTTTACAAAGCATTGATGACTTTTTGTAAGTTGTGTTTTCAACGACGGGAATAAAAATATCGACTATGACGCTCATCCAAGATCTTGGATGGTCGTCATGGTTACTTTTGTCTTCGCTGATTGCGCGATGAATAGAATCTCGATTCGTCGGCACAGCGTAAATATATGATTTTGAGCTGTGCTTTTCACGGTATTGATTAAGACGTTGTTAAATCAAAATTGTAATTTTGAAAATTTCTAAATTTTCAGTTTGGACTTTGCAATATCGAAAATCTTGAAATATTTCATAAAAATGATAAATTTTACATCCATCGGGTCGTAAATTTAGGGGGAAACACAAATATGTTCATACTTTTCCCCCCTATTACCACTGGGCTTAAGGGCTCTGACCATAGTGAATTTTTCATAATTGCCGTGTTTAAAATGTGTTTTCTGACTGGTGCAACCAACAAAACTACGGCAAATTATACATTTTCTGTTAGACAAACTATTCCTGAATTTGAAAATTCAAAAATTAAATTGAAAAAAATTGATGAAGAAGAAAATGAAGATTTTTGCGAGGAAGAGTATTTCAACTTCGAAGAGCTTATTTTGAGCGAAGAAAAAACATTTTGAAAATTTTTTCGCAGTAGATGGTGTATCTTTTACCGAACAATAAAATTTTGCGGAAAATTTTTGTAAATGCTTCTTTGTCTCGAAATCTTCAAAATAGTGGTTTTTCATCAATTTTTCATCTGGATTTTGCTTAAAAAAACAGTCATAACTTTTGACACATCTATTTAGAAAAATTTTCCGCAAAATTTAAAATAGTTCAATTCTTTGCGGACAGTGTTAAGAAATTTTGAAGCAAAAAAGTTAATTACCCATTAAAACTAAGCACTTTTTGTAAAAGAGGGTGATGCAACATATTATTAACATCTTTTTAAAGTTCATAACGTCATTTTTGCAATTAAATTCTTAATTACTCTTAAGGGATTCGATTAACAAGCAATTTATAAAGGCAATTCTTTGTTAAAAGTGTTAAGGAGCCTGAAATATAACTTTTATGTTCAAATACCAAAATCAATTTTTGGACTATGGTCAGAACCCTTAATAATTTGATTTTAAGTACACCTCCGTTTTGGGGGCCCCAAACCTGCATTTTGACAATCTCGAGAAATCGCTACAATTTCAAACTTCCGTTTTGGGGGCCATTAGAAAAAAGCAACCTATCTTTAAGCGATTGAAAAATATTTTTGAAATTGAAAATTTTGAAAAAGAACTTCCAGGAAATAAAGTAGAGATGTTAAAGTTTTTCATGCAGCAAAAATTTTTGTAAAACCTCTTTTCCTCTAGATTTGAGAGAAATTTCAAATTTGATCACCGTTTTGGGGGCCACATACTGTATAGTTCCTTTATTTTCTAATTTTCATGTCTATCTAGTTTTGTTTTTTTTTACCACTTTTGTATGCGTGCCGGCGTAATGCTACCATAGTCATAGGAAGAGGTCTTTCCTGACTATGATGCCACGTCACCGGGCTTTATTTTAGGAAAAAAAAATCCTGTTTACTGGAAAGTTAGTGGCCAAAAAAATTATTGAAAACAGGGAATTTCCCCACAATCTGCATTATTTATGCAGAATTATAGCACTTTTTTACCAAAAAAACTCCCATAACTTTTTATCTAGAAAAGTTGAGACTTTAATATAATACATTTTTTTGCTCAGTTTGAAGAGCTCTATCACGTGGAATAGGTCCTTTTTGATTTTGAATACGCCCTAAAATCATGAATTTTCAGGGCTTACAATTTGCCTAAAAACGCAAAAAAATGCAAATCAATTCAATTTCAATCGGTCATTTTCGTTAAACCCTAGGCTAGACTTATTGTCACTTGCTGCTAGCTACAGTCTAGTGCCACTAGCGGTTATTGTTTTCAATTATTTATTTTATTTATTTATAAATCCAAATTTACTCTAATTTATTGCCCCTATTTTTTTGGTGGCACTGGCCATGGCCTATAAGAAAAATAAACAGATTTAGCAAAGAAGAAGCTGAGGAATCAGGGGCGGATCTAGGATTTTGAGGGTACCATGCAAAAACTAAACCTTTTTATCAGGTTTACAAAATTTTAGTCGGAATTAGTATGAAAAGTGTGTCCTTTCTCTCATAAAAATCATTAATTTTCAGTAATTTAAACAAAATCGTTCTTTTCTCTGTATAATAATAACAAGACCAAATAAAAGAGAAACCATATAAATATTTAATGAAAAGCAAACAGCAAAAGAGCAAAAAAATTTTGAGAGTTTTATCTAATAGTAATATTACTGTACTTTGTATAACAAGAAAAGTGTGTATAGAGTGAGAAAGATCTTCTATCAAATTCGTATCAAATTTGAAATCATAAAATATTTTCCATGAATTACATTTTAAAGATATTACACGTTTTTTTATAAGCATACAAAAATCCGAAAACAGGCTCAGAGATGCTTAGGTCGAAAGCTTAATGAAGCTGAAAAATGCTTAAGGGATGCTTAAATCCAAAGCATAAATCTAGGGAAAGATAACTTTTGATTACAAAAAGTTGAGACTTTGATATGATACATTTTTTTGCTCAGTTTGAAGAGCTCTATCATGTGGTATAGGTCTTTTTTGATTTTGAAAACCCCCCCCCCAAATCATGAATTTTCAGGGCTTACAATTTTGCCTAAAAACGCAAAAAATCGCAAATTACGTAAAAACTGCGGGGTTTCATGCTTGGTAACATTCAAATAAAGAAAGATATCAAAATATCAAAAGTTTATTCACCAACGTTTTGAAAAAAAAGTGAAACGTTTTGAGGTATCTGGCCATGGTCTAAATACGGGCAGGTCTAAAACGCCTAATACCTACTACTTAATACTTACTACTTAATACTTAATACTGACTACCTAATCCGTTTGGATACTTTACAGACCAGAACTTCCAGGCCCTGACACTCCTTCGCATGTTCGAAATCTCTAAGTTTCGTGAAATTTGAATGTCAACACATAAGTCTTTGCTTTATATTTATTTAAAGTCTTTCAATGTGTTATCTAAAAGAATATTTAAATATTTGCATTAAAGTAAAAATTTTCTCCCCCCCATATAAGTACAAAGCAAAAGGTCATTTATCTTAGTTTTTTCTTTTCCTGCTCTCTTAGACTTTTGATCTAATTATAAGAAAACATATGTAATATTCAAATCATTTCTTATACACCCCTTTGCCTTAATAAAGATCCAATCGGCTAAAACGTTTTAAACGCTCTTCGAAATTAAATATAGTCATTAATTGTATCCTTTTGTATTATCTGCATCATATGGAGCAGTGTCATAGTACTTCTAAGATGGTTCGTAGGGCTTTATATTCAATAACTATATAATATTTTTGTCAAATAATGTCACTTGTCATAATAGGCAAAAGTTCAATGGCACTCCAAAAATCTCTCTTTTAGCATTCTACTAGAAATTTCTATCTAGTGATATTTAAAGCATCTTATTCAGCACATTAATAATTCTTATATAATGAAGTTTAAAAGGCCATATAAATGACCTGTCAATATTCTGGCTCGAAAAAGTCATTTGTAAATCAGGTTTTTAGTAATAAAAATCAGTCATGTTAAATTCTCGCCACTACGTACTCAGTTACGTCTGCTCCAATGAACAGGGGCACTACCTATTTTAAATTTTAGATCGACTGATTCTTATAAAAAGCTAAATGAGCAAACGAAATATTTTTCTCCTACAAAAAGTGTGTCTCGACAAAATGTGTGTAGTCTGTAAACTTTATAGAAAAAGCGCGGGAAAAAAGGAAGCAAAAGAGAGAAAATATTTCATGTCTTCAAAAGACTGTAAACAAAAAGTTAAAATTTTTTTAACACACAAATTTCAGATTAGGCGAATTGGGCATGTTGATTTTTAAGGTATTTTCGAGCAATTTTGAGTATATATAGTAAATATTAAGTATAGTCGTAAGTATTCGTAGGTATTAGGCTCGTTTATGACCTACCCCTAAAATACTAAAATCAAAAAACTCAGTACAAAATCAAATAGGATAATTAATATGTACAAATCTTGAATTCCAAGAGTTCCATACAAAAAAATGTCATAACTTAAATATTGTATTTTTGTCAAATTCCAATGTTTAACTGTAAATCCCATGTTGTGATTTGATCAGTGTCCAAAGGCTCAATCTCGCTGTCTCAGTCCACAGTGGGATTGAATTGTATGCAGAGTTTTACGACTATGCAAATGAAAATAATATATTCAGTCCGTAATATATTACACATCCTGAATTTAAAACTACGCCAACCAGTACAGAGTCACGTTTATAAGCACTCAGCATACAAGATGGGGTGGAGAATTCATACCGTGATATTGATTGCAATAATCTTGAGGACCCTCATATTGTTTGTATATGTAATTTTTTTCTTCAGAATTCAGTTCTATAAAAACATCCATTATTGGCATTAATTTTCAAGCCAGCACATAAATAGTGTCTTCTGCAACCTCATCCTTGAAGCATGACCTTTGATGTTTTTGTAACCTTTGGTGTATCCTATCTATTAACATCAAGCTGTACCAGTAAAGTGTTCAACAAAGCCAAGACCAAAACCAAAACAAAGCTAAGTGAGCAACTATCAAAAGAAATCTCCTGATGGTCAACCTCCTGGTTGTTGTTGGGGTTTGCTAGCTCATTTTCTCCATAACCATAGCATAATTTCTTTAAGCTGATAATAGAATTCCATTTTCGTATCTTTACTCGTTCATATTTAATTTTCTTGATCAGTTTGTATTGGGATTCAGGTAAATCGTTAGAAGATGATCTGAAACAAACTCCAATGTTCAGAACATACATAGGACACCAAATTTCCAATTAAATTATATCCTTCTGTTTCAAAAAGTTTTTGCTTTTCCTCTCAATCTTGGTTTGTTTTGATTTGAAATTTTCGCAAGATGGCGCACATCATCAAAAAAATCCTTACAGCTAGTTACCAGGCTCTTTTACGGAATTATCCAATCAGATCTTTCATAAGTATCCGGGTAGTTTTTTAAAGTATCCAATCAGATCTTTCATAATTATCCGGGTAGTTTTTTAAAAAAGGCGGCAAAAAGATTACTGGATTTTTCTTATCTTGCTGGTGGTCATTCTACTTGGACTTCAAAAGAATTACTTTTCGATTTCACAGCCAGCATGCCTGTAAGTTGATTCTTCTTTTAAAAAGTTTGTCATAAAATCGTTTTGCCTGATACTGTTCAACATATTTTGGCTGAAGGTGGCTTAGCAGTCCAGTCTATCTGTCCTACAGCTACACCTTACTCGCTCGAACAGTTTGAGAATTCTACATAGATAAGCGTTGGAGAGGCTTCAACTAATAATTAGTCAAATTTCCAGTCAGGCGCATATCCTTGCAATTTGCAATGGGTGTGCATTTACGATGGGTTTTCAATACCCAGTGTAGAGTCTGTTGTTCACTGGGTCACTGCAGAAAAAATTTGTAACCCCGGGTCTGACGACGTAAATATTTTACCTGTGAATAACGCTGTGCAATTGCAAGGATATCCCTGACTGACTTCATACATCGAGTAGTTTTTTACTTGAACTTCTTTGAGTAAGTTCAAATAAGGCTAATGGAATTTAAATGTGTCATTGTCTGTTTAACACGCAGTTAACTTTTTTTCCCATAGATCAGATTTTATTTAATGACAAAACAAGCTTTTTGTTATATTCCTGCAATACTGTATTTAATGTGCTATAATTTTTTCTGGCCCCCATTTTCAAATGTATTTGCTTCAAGCCTTGTTAAACAGAAATCTCTTCTCAACTGAATTACTTGCAATGCAAGATTTCTTTAACTGTTGGATGGAAATTTCTTCACTAGTGATCTTATTTTTTATTTGATTTTTTTATGTTTTAGTCTCTGAGGACTCGAGGGCAGAAGGTATCAAAATTTGAAACCGCAAATCACTTCTTTGAGGCTCAAAACGATCCAGATCATATTGTGAAGGTTTTTATCAATAATGAAATTGGTATGATGTATTTTATTTTTGTATTAACTAGAAGCCTGAAACTATACACATTATGCTCAAGGGCAAACTGTTATGTTCTGGAGTTTATTCATTGATTGCAATAACAGTTTAAAACACTTCTCTCAAAAGGGGCACATCCAAACTCAAACTAGTCACGTCATTGTTCCAATAAGTTTATAAGTTAAAGATAATCAGAGCTCCTTTACAATCCCATGCCATCCACTGCGAAAACAACAATTTCAAAAGTGAAAAAAGCCATTTAGAATTTGTTTAGCAGCAAAGCGTCACAATGCAATTATGTTTTGGTGTTCAAAAATTAAGGCCTGTTACATTTTCTAAGTCAGGCACACTTTTAGTCTATAAAATGAGTAATTTTGGAGGGTGACATCGAAATTGAAAAATTTGAAGCGAAACAAGTTAAACACACCTTTTTTGCAAAGTGAGGACCCAGGGTCATAAATTAATTGAAATTTTTGATACATTTGATAGACACAGAACAAAGTGAGGACATGATAAAGTATTATTATCATATTAATGGGAAACTAATTAAGTTGGCAAACACTTTGTGCCAAAATGGAAATAAAAATTTTAAAGCACTTTTATAAAAAAGACATTTTGAAATAAGTGACATCGAAATTGAAAAATTTGAAGCGAAACAAGTTAAACACACCTTTTTTGCAAAGTGAGGACCCAGGGTCATAAATTAATTGAAATTTTTGATACATTTGATAGACACAGAACAAAGTGAGGACATGAAAAGTATTATTATCTATTAATGGGAAACTAATTAAGTTGGCCAAACACTTTGTGCCAAAAATTTTTAAAGCACTTTTATAAAAAAGACATTTTGAATTAAGTGACATCAAAATTGAAAAATCTGAAGCAAACAATAAGTTGAACACACTTTTTTTGCAAAGTGAGGACCCAGGGTAATAAGTTGATTGAAATTTTAGATATTCTATGTCATATACTTTGCATTTGATAGACACAACAAAGTGAGGACCTGATAAAGTATTATCTTTTTAAGGTGAAACTAATTAAGTTGACAAACTCTTTGTGCAAAAATAGAAATAAAAATTATAAAGCACTTTTATAAAAAAGACATTTTGAATTAAGTGACATCAAATTGAAAAATCTGAAGCAAACAATAAGTTGAACACACTTTTTTTGCAAAGTGAGGACCCAGGGTAATAAGTTGATTGAAATTTTTAGATATTCTATGTCATATACTTTGCATTTGATAGACACAACAAGTGAGGACCTGATAAAGTATTATCTTTTTAGGTGAAACTAATTAAGTTGACAAACTCTTTGTGCAAAAATAGAAATAAAAATTATGAAGCACTTTTATAAAAAAGACATTTTGAATTAAGTGACATCAAAATTGAAAAATTTGAAGCAAACAATAAGTTGAACACACTTTTTTTGCAAAGTGAGGACCCAGGGTAATAAGTTGATTGAAATTTTAGATATTCTATGTCATATACTTTGCATTTGATAGACACAACAAAGTGAGGGCCTGATAAAGTATTATCTTTTTAAGGTGAAACTAATTAAGTTGACAAACTCTTTGTGCAAAAAATAGAAATAAAAATTATTAAAGCACTTTTATAAAAAAGACATTTTGAATTAAGTGACATCAAAATTGAAAAATTTGAAGCAAACAATAATTGAACACCACTTTTTTTGCAAAGTGAGGACCCAGGGTAATAAGTTGATTGAAATTTTAGATATTCTATGTCATATACTTTGCATTTGATAGACACAACAAAGTGAGGGCCTGATAAAGTATTATCTTTTTAAGGTGAAACTAATTAAGTTGACAAACTCTTTGTGCAAAAATAGAAATAAAAATTATAAAGCACTTTTATAAAAAAGACATTTTGAATTAAGTGACATCAAAATTGAAAAATCTGAAGCAAACAATAAGTTGAACACACTTTTTTTGCAAAGTGAGGACCCAGGGTAATAAGTTGATTGAAATTTTAGATATTCTATGTCATATACTTTGCATTTGATAGACACAACAAAGTGAGGACCTGATAAAGTATTATCTTTTTAATGTGAAACTAATTAAGTTGACAAACTCTTTGTGCAAAAATAGAAATAAAAATTATAAAGCACTTTTATAAAAAAGACATTTTGAATTAAGTGACATCAAAATTGAAAAATCTAAAGCAAACAAGCTTAACACACTTTTTTTGCAAAGTGAGGACCCAGGGTAATAAGTTGATTGAAATTTTAGATATCCTATGTCATATACTTTACATTTGATAGACACAACAAAGCAAGGACCTGATAAAGTATTATCATTTTAAGGTGAAACTAATGAAGTTGACAAACACTTTGTGCCAAAATGGAAATAAAAATTATAAATCACTTTTATAAAAAAGACATTTTGAGTTAAGTGACATCAAAATTGAAAAATCTGAATCGAAACAAGCTAAACACACTTTTTTTGCAAAGTGAGGACCCAGGGTATTAAGTTGATTGAAATTTTAGATATCCTATGTCATATACTTTGCATTTGATAGTAGAGGGCATTTTGTAAAATCGCTCGACTGTTTTGTTAGAAGCACTTGTTATACATTTTTGTTGAAACTAATTAAGTTGACAAACACTTTGTGCCAAAATGGAAATGAAAATTATAAAGCACTTTTATGAAAAAGGCATTTTGATTAAGTGACATCAAAATTGAAAAATCTAAAGCAAACAAGCTTAACACACCTTTTTTGCAAAGTGAGGACCCAGGGTAATAAATTAATTGAAATTTTTGATACATTTGATAGACACACTACAAAGTGAGGACCTGATAAAGTATTATCATTTTAAGGTGAAACGAATTAAGTTGACAAACACTTTGTGCCAAAATGGAAATAAAAATTATAAACACTTATAAAAAAGACATTTTGAATTAAGTGACACTAAAATTGAAAAATCTAAAGCAAACAAGCTTAACACACTTTTTTTGCAAAGTGAGGACCCAGGGTAATAAATTAATTGAAATTTTGGATACATTTGATAGACACACAACAAAGTGAGGACCTGATAAAGTATTATCATTTTAATGGGAAACTAATTAAGTTGACAAACACTTTCTGCCAAAATGGAAATAAAAATTTTAAAGCACTTTTATAAAGAAGACATTTTGAATTAAGTGACATCAAAATTGAAAAATCTAAAGCAAACAAGCTTAACACACTTTTTTTGCAAAGTGAGGACCCAGGGTAATAAATTAATTGAAATTTTGGATACATTTGATAGACACACAACAAAGTGAGGACCTGATAAAGTATTATCATTTTAATGGGAAACTAATTAAGTTGACAAACACTTTCTGCCAAAATGGAAATAAAAATTTTAAAGCACTTTTATAGAGAAGACATTTTGAATTAAGTGACATCAAAATTGAAAAATCTAAAGCAAACAAGCTTAACACACTTTTTTTGCAAAGTGAGGACCCAGGGTAATAAATTAATTGAAATTTTTGATACATTTGATAGACACACAACAAAGTGAGGACCTGATAAAGTATTATCATTTTAAGGTGAAACGAATTAAGTTGACAAACACTCTGTGCCAAAATGGAAATAAAAATTTTAAAGCACTTTTATAAAAAAGACATTTTGAATTAAGTGACATCAAAATTAAAAAATCTGAAGCAAACAAGCTAAACACACTTTTTTTGAAAAGTGAGGACCCAGGGTAATAAGTTGATTGAAATTTTAAATATCCTATGTCATATACTTTGCATTTGATAGACACAACAAAGTGAGGACCTGATAAAGTATTATCATTTTAAGGTGAAACTAATTAAGTTGACAAACACTTTGTGCCAAAATGGAAATAAAAATTATAAAGCACTTTTATAAAAAAAGACATTTTGATTAAGTGACATCAAAATTGAAAAATCTAAAGCAAACAAGCTTAAGAAACTTTTTGCGAGAACCCATGTTATATAGTTTGCATTTTATAGACACAGAACAAAGTGAGGACCTGATAAGTATTATTATCATTTCATAGTGTGGAAATGGGTCTGATCCCCCTTCTTGACATCCTGACATCCCCCCAACCTTTAAAAATGCCTATCCCCTAAGGTTTTGGGCTAAATTTTTTATGGTAAAGAAAAATAAGTCTGCAAACAGAATACCACTTTTTAGTGAATATAAAGAACTTCCTTTCATGCTGACCAAATTTCATAACAGTGCTGGAAAATAATCTACAATATATGTGAGCCCCCCTTTTTAAACGATTCCCCCTCCTTGCTATCCCCCCTTTTTTTAATGAAAATTTCTGACCCCCCTCCCCTTCTTCACTTTTTTGGAAGGTTTCATCCCCCCAAACTATGCTATTTTCGAACTATGCATTTTAAAATGAAACTAATTAAGTTGACAAACACTTTGTGCCAAAATGGAAATAAAAATTATAAAGCACTTTTATAAAAAATTAAAGGAATCAATCATAAAATCCCTTTAATATCATGTGGCTTCTTACTGTTCATAATTAGTACTAGTAATCTCATGGTTAGAAGGGAAATTCGGGACAAATTTCCCGAGGACGAATTTCTCGAAATTGACCGAGGGTAATTTATCCAGAATTTCACGAAAACAAGCATGGGATTCCTGGTTAATCTCATGGTTTGGATTGAAATTTTAACAATTTTGAAAGAGGTCTCAAAAAAGTCATAGAAACGCGAATCGAGTTTTAATTGGATAGCATTCCATTTACTTAAGCCTTTGAAGTTAGTAAGAAAGTTGAAAAAAGGTGATGAATTTCCAAACAATGAAAATTTCACTTTTACGGGAAATTACAAAATCTAGGAGGGAAATTACAAAAGCTAGGAGGGAAATTACAAGTTCGCGGGAAATTACAAATTAACATATAAGCAAAAACGTCAATCAAATTTCAATCAACCATGAGATTATGAAATAATAACACAACGAATTTCCAATTTACAGAGTGAATTTTCAACCTTGGGTGTATAATCTTAATATATGGTGATACCCAAAAAGTTTGCATCATTTAATTCTGCTTAATTTCCAATAAAATCATTTGTTCAATCCGGGACTCCTTAAAAATTGCTAAAACAGCCGAAAACCGGCATAACACAGATATCCTTCATTTTTTTAAAGTTATACTTGACAGATTTTTATATTTTTTGCACAATGATCCAAAATGGCAATGCTCAAAAAATGATGGGAGTCATATTTTCAATAAAAAAAATTGAAGGGGGGCAAATTTGGGCCTAAATGTGCTTAAATATAGGGTTTTTTGGACTTTGTGCGAAATTGCTTCATTAGTTTTTTTGATTTTTTGGCAGAAAGATAGAGGGCAAGGTTCTCTAAAGAAAAGCTTTGCCTTTAAATACAGATTTTCGTATTTGGGAAAATTCCCTTGTAAAAAATTTCGCATGTTTTTCCCCAGACAAGTACTTTTTCTTTTTGTGTATGCACATACATCAGATTTCCCTTGTTCTTAATTTCATGAGGTAGGTCCATTCAGCATGTCGCTTGTTGTCTTTTAAGCTTCCAAAATTTATGGCACAAAATTTTTGAACACCATCTCAACATACATTTAAAGCTACCAAATCAATATGAAAAGAAAGGGAACCTCCCATTGAGTTAAAGCCCGAAGGGCTAGATGAAAATCTTTAACCTTTCTTAGGCAAGAAAAATTGAAGCCTTAAAATATACGCTGTATTTTCGATGACGGATTGAATCTAGCAATTCCTTTGTTTTCGTGAGAAGCGGTAAATATTAGTTTCAATCTGTCATTTGTGTAAAAACCGGGCTGATCACTCAAGGCCGCGCAACTTTGGTAGGATTTGTTGGCTTCAAATCCTATCAAGGAGATTCAGTTCTGGCCCTTTGGGCTTATATTTCATTGGAACCTCCCCCCCCCCAACGTCCAATCTGGTCCAATCAAGATTTTTTGTGGCAAGTTTGAGTTCCGATGCTGCTCCTACCTCAAAATTTGCTTTTTATTTTATGACTTTTTACTTTTTACAATGCAAATTCTTTGATCATGTTTAAAGTTCTATAATGCACTTTACACACCATATTCAGTTTATTAAAACTGTTAATTGTCTGAGTTAACTAATGATTGTAACTGAGTTTAAGTATACTCCAGTCTCAGGCATCTCATGTTCTACACAAAGTTGTTTATGGCATGTAAATACAGGGGTTTCAAATTAAATCTTGCACCCAAAAAATATCAAGTAAACAAAACTACCGACAAGCAGAAAAACTATTAAATGTTTATAGATTTTCTTCTTTCCCTTTTAAAACCAATAAAACAATTGCCTTATCATTGTAATGCTCTTGGCTGACCCATGCCGTATGTCAAAATCGGAAAATAAGCTAGAATTACTTGTTGCATGGCTACTTTCTGGTTTTGTTTACTTGATTTATTTTGCGCAAATTACATGGGATCAAAGAAAAAGCTGAGCAAAAAAATTAATTTGAAACCTGTTTTTCAGATTAGTAGAAGGAATTCTTTTCCAGATGAAATGATATTAAACTCTCTGTTTAGTTTTAAGTCACATTACATGGAATCTACAGAGATTTCATTCTCATATATTTGATGATTTCCTAGGATTGACCTTAGTGTAAAAGTCCATGGTAACAAAATCAAACCAATTAAAAACACTCATACCTGTGCATGATACTCAGAGGTGTATAGATATTTCTATTATTTAGTTGCCTGTGCATGGTTCACACAGGGTTAGATATTTCTATTATTTAGTTGCCTGTGCATGGTTCACACAGGGTTAGATATTTCTATTATTTAGTTGCCTGTGCATGGTTCACACAGGATTAGATATTTCTATTATTTAGTTGCCTGTGCATGGTTCACACAGGGTTATATATTCTATTATTTAGTTGCCTGTGCATGGTTCACACAGGGTTAGATATTTCTATTATTTAGTTGCCTGTGCATGGTTCACACAGGAGTATAGATATTATTATAATTATATGGTTGATTACATTTAGTAGATTTGTAAAGGACGAGCGGGGCGATAAATCCGTAATAGCCCCGCTTTTTTGTAATCGCCCTGATGTAAACAAAAATTTCTATTGGTTGAAAGAAAAGTATCGTACGATATTTTGATTGGTTAACCAAATCTCGCACAAAATTTTTAAGCCAATCAAAATAAGAGTGTCAGTCAAATGTTTTTTTATAGTTTCGAATGTTTTATAAGTTTCGAAAAGAATAGCGATTGAGTGTTCTTCAATTCTTTTTTGACCATATAATTAACGCGGAATAACATGGTATTCTCGGGTGATTTTGGATTAATAACCCCTCGTTTCATTGAAAACACTTCAAAATAGCCTTCACTACGTTCGGGCTATTTTGAAATGTTTTCAATGAACCTCGGGGTTATTTTTAATCCCATATCACCCTCTAAACCATGTTATTACTAGTACTTATTATTGTTATTATTATTATTATTATTATGTAAGAGTAGTTACGAAAGTTATTTATAGATATTACAAAGAATATACAAAGATAAAGTCTTGGTCATGTTATGAAATGTGCATGGTTCACACAGGAGTATAGATAATATTATTTTTATTATTATTATGTAAGAGTATTCAAGTTACGAAAGTTATATATATAGATATTACAAAGTATATTAAAAAGATAAAGTCTTGGTCATGTTAAGAAATATGGTTAGTACTGTGGTGCAGCACTTATACAATGACAGTTTTTTGTTTTTTTGCAACTAAAAAACTCTTAAATTAGTTATTCTCCCAAATCCTGCTTCATTTAAACGGGTCTAAATATCTTATTAGGCAAGACCAATTCAATAATTTTGGGTTATTAACTAAAAGCGGGTCTCTGGGAAAATATTTTCCAAGCTAAAATTTTTTAGCGAAATAAGTGCCCAGAAACACCAATTGAAAGTAATTTTAAATTTTCCTCTCAACTTTTTAAACTACCACCAAACTATCATTTTTATTCTCAAAATTAAAAAGCCTGTTTAAAATTTAGTTAAAATGGTATGCTTCTGTTCGCCTTTACTTTGTTGATTACCCTTGATTTACTGTTATTGCAGAGTTACTTTTGGCCTAGTTTCAAATTATGATAGCGTGTGTCTAAATTACGTACTACATGTTTTTTCAAAAGGGAAAGAATTAGACCCTCACGAAAATGCCAAACACCTCCAGAAACGATGGAATGGTCCGAATAGGGTAAATTTTTTGCTGTCCAAATGTAAAAAGTAGTTTTTGAGTCCAAGGTCGGTTACGGTGGTAAAAAGGGTAACTTTTCTTCTATTAAGTTCTATTAAAGGGGTTCTGTAAAGGCGTATAAAATGTATATCAATGCAAAATGGAATTTTGATTGTCGCAGTGCCAGTTTTCTTTTTTCACTAAGTACTTTTGGGTCTTATTTAGGAAAATTTGATAAGTACCTGGGCACTTAATCGGGTGGGTGGGTCTCAAAAAAATTTTAATGCATAACTACCCACTTTTGGCTATGCTTTACGATGCTTTGACCCCCATGGCCAAAAATAAAAATATTTGAACAAATCGAAAATTTCTTCACTTTCTTCTTCTTCGTTGTTTTCTTCTTCATTTTATATTTTGCCTTTTATACTTCGTAATAATATGCTCTTTAAAATTATCTTTTCAACGATATATGATTTGTTGACAAACGGTGCTAAATAATTGCAAAAACAAAGTTAGTGCACAATTATTTGAATAGACCTTAGTATCTTGATAAAGTTATACGGATTTCTTTTCTTTCTTTTTTTTTTCTTTTTGTCTTTGTCTTTGTTTTGAGTGTTGCTGCATTTTTTATTTTTAATCAAACTTTTCCTCTTAGAGCTTGTTCAAATCAAGAGATACCCAGGACAAGAAAACAGTTAAACGTTAGTTCAAAGTATACTTTACTCATTATTTGCTGGCTTTACGTATAGGATTGTGAACGAATCGAGTCTCGAAGCTATCCGATTTCAGAACGTGAAATTCTCCCACATCAAATCCATTGGCAATATATGAAGAAATATGATGAAGAAAAATACATATCTACATATATCTTACCAACGTTCATTAAATTCAGCAATGTATTTGGTGTATCAGAAGATTCGTTTCCGTTTAGCACGTTCTCTCCTATGTTACTATACATGAAATACAGAAAACTGAAGACATGGCTAAATCGAATTAACAATCCACTCATGGTATCATAATCATTCGTTCCTTTGTTACAAGGACCCGTCGTATTGCAGTTAAATTATCTTTGGCGTGAGTAATAATACGATAACAATGATTCGGAATTCAAAACGATCGTTAAATTTTACAAATTGTCGTGTCATGGAAGAGTTTTTTGGATTCACTTGTCGAGAAAATGTTTTTTTGCTAAATTCACTTGAATCGAACGTTTCGATAAGGGGAAAGCTTAGAAAGGAAGTACAGTATTCGTGACAAATGAAGGCCTAATTTTTTTAAATTAATTTTTTAATTTTTTTTAATTAATTTTTTAATTTTTTTAGATTAATTTTTTAATTTTTAATTTTTATTATTTCATTTTTTAGAATAAGTAATAGTTATCGCACGGTATATGGGATATGTTTTCGAGTTTAGATTAAAGGCTTGGAAAATATCAAATACGAGAAAAATATGTCCCATATTGTACGAGTAAAAGTATGATAACAGGTTTATCGTCAACTAGAAAAATATCAACAAAATTTATTCTCCCCATTTGTGTTTTTTTTATTATTCGAATGGTCATTAAGAATATCAAAACATTCTTTAAAATAAAGGTCAAAGGGCGAACATATAATAACATATAATATTGGCCCAAAAGTCCTCCCCGGTGGAAAAAATCAACATATGATAGCCAAAAACTGAAAATGTTAAGTTTCTTTAAAAGTAAATGTCATATTTTCGGAAAGATCCAAAATCCCTATCTAAAAATTATTCTAAAATTTACTTTTCCAACTTCCCGACGGTTTCGACAAAAGGTTTTGTTAAAAAAAGTTGGATTGAAGTTAATACACGCTTATAAGCAAGCTAAAAAAAAATTACTGTAATTACTGTAATTACAAAATTTAATCAGAGACAACTCAAATCCACATTTTTTCATTCAGAAAAAACTTTGTGTTGCATGTCCTGTAAATGTACAAGAAAATAGTTCACGAGTTGAACTTATTATTATTAGTCGGGAGACGAGAGAGGATTCTTAACCCTATCTGCTCCGGGCTTTTTGAGTAATAATATTCCAGGGGGGAGGGGCAAAACATCCCATGTCTTATAAAATCTTTAAAAATGGTCGAAATGTCATGAAACTTGGCAGGATTGTACCATGTAAACTTTCTTTTGATACCAAAAAAAACTGATGCCAACAATTTTTTAATGACGTCAGCATTTCTTATAAGAACTTTTTGCATAAAATTGTCATATGAAATTTAAATCGCTATAACTCTTGATGTAAAAAATATTTTTAGATTCTGAAAGCCAATTAAATTCTCTTTCGACAAGAGCGAAGTCAAGTCTCGAAATTTTTAAGTCCTGAAGCTCTACAGGGCGCCAAAATTGTAAAAATTAAATTTTTCGGATATGGCGCACTATTACAAAATAATGACGTCATGAGTTATTTTTTTCCTTTGAAACTACCTAAGGAAATTAATTTTTAGCGGGAACTAAATTTTGCGGATTAGGCGTAAAATTAAGTTCCCGCAAAATTTTTCAAATGCGAAAAACCAAGGTTGAATAATGCACAGTACGGCTCTAATTTTCTTTCGAGTGAGAATTTCGCAAATATTAAATCTTGAACTATGAACCGAAAAAATTAGTTACCGCAAAAAATAGTTCCCTTAAGGTATTCCTTTATGTAATGTCTACTCTTAGGTCCCAAATAAAGGGGGGGGGGTTGGAAAATTTTCTAGATTTTAATAAACGGGGGGAGGGTGGAAATTGTACTTCTGAAACCCAAAAATAGGTTAAAATCAGGCTATTTAGAGCAAAATAAGGGATCTTCTTTTTGACAGCTGAAAATATTCTTAGAGATTAATAAACGGGGGGGGGGTTGGAACCTAAGAGTACGTACAGTGAAAATTTGAAAGTCATATCTTTATTCCTTAAGAAGTTATTAAGCTTTGAAATTTACATAAATTCTAGCCTTTACTCTTAGGTGCCAAATAAACGGCCCCCCTCGCTTGTTAATTTTTCGATTTTTTTCCAACCCCCGGACCTTATTTTAAGACCCCCCCCCCCCCCCCCGTTTATTAATTTTTGAAAAAATTCCCAGCTACAAAAAGGAAAATTCCTTGTTTTACTCTAAAAAGCCTAAATTTAGTTATTTTGACCCCTTTTAGGGTTTTTAAAGGTCCATTTTCCAACCCCCGCGGTAATTAGGTCTTCCCGTTTATTTAATTTGAAAATTTTTTCCAACCCCCCCATTTATTCGAGCCACCCCCCCCCGTTTATTTGGTACTTAAGATTATATTAGTGCTCTCTCCACCGTAGAGAACATCCAAATCGAGACCTGATGTGGCTTTCAAATGGACCACTGAGCACGTGGCTGAGAATTACTCTAGCTAGAGAATACTAAAAGTGACATTTGACGTTATCAGTCATTTTCTAGACAAAGTGATACTTTTTGACAAAAAGATTGACAGTGCAATTGAGTGTGATGCCTGTAAACTTTATTACACCAAATATTTTAATTGTACCGAATGAGATGTCTTTAGTATGAATAGATAGAAATTGTCAGTAGGAAAAAGCTGGCAAGGCCAGTTTTAGAGATATCAATCTCGTCAATTATTCTATTTTCCTTACATATTGTCAAAATGACTTACACGTTTTTTTTTTTAAGAAACTAGTTTTACCAAGCAGCCTCAATGTTTAAGAAATCGGCCTTTTGAGCCTTAAATGTTTCTTACATGTTTCTAAACTTTTTGACATAATTAGCCTTGATTGGAAGGTTCTTATAAAAAACCGAATTAAAAAATGTTATTTTCCCATTCTCAGCCTCAGCATGTTTCTTAGATGTTTCTTAGTTTTTAGGCATTCTGAGCCTCATGTTTCTTAAAAGTGTGTTTCTTAAAAAAAAAAAGACGTGTATTTGGACAAAATGATCTGATGATCAAATACAGTATAAAGATTCCTAAATAAATTCCAGCACAAATTTTTCCACTACCTTAAGGGAAGAAATTTTCGCGAGAAGAAATTTTCGCGGAATTTAATTTCGCGAATCCGAGTTTCAAAATGGCAAATTTCGCGGAATTTAATTTCGCGAATGAGTCGATTTCAAAGGTTTCACGGAATTTAATTTCGGGGTTGAGGGAATTATTTGTCTACGAAAAGCCCTATTTTGCCCTAAAAAGACCAATTTTAGGGGTGATTTATTTAATTGTGAGAATATTCGTGTTTCGCGGAAATTGATTTCGCGGTTTAGCCATTTTGGTGTGTTTCGCGGAATTTAATTTCGCGAATTACGCCCAAATTCGCGAAATTAAATTCCGCGAAAATTTCTTCTCGCGAAAATTTCTTCCCTTAAGGTAATTAATTTGATGCCAAAAATATAAAAGGATAGAAATTGACAATCTATTCAAGCTCCAAGAGCGTTGAAATGGCTGCTCTACACGTTTTGCACGTGGCTTTATAATCACTGTAGGTGAGACACGGGTGAGCTTTACTCTTCAATTTGATAAATAAATGATCATAAGAGAAAGACTCTACGGTGGAAAAAGAGGCAAAACTCGATACCCCAAATTTATCTGGTCGCCGGTCGTGGTCGATGTGACATCAATTTCATACCCTCGTATCGCGAAAATTAGTTCCCTTAAAGTAAAGTGATTTTAGAACCATTGCATTTTATAATGTTATCAAAATTCTTATTAAAAAGAGTCTTTTCCAATGATGAAATGACAAAAGTGTCATTATTTTCTACTCTGTACTCTCGGGTACCTAGTAAGCGTCCCCCCGCTAATTAATTTTTCTGAAATTTTCCACCCGGGACATTCTTATTCCAACTCCCTGCTTATTAAATTTTAGGGAAAATATTTTTGAAAGTTCCTTTTTTTGCCCTAATTCTCCTATATTTTCCACCCAGGACATTTCTAATTTAACTTTAAATTTTATAAGGTTTTATAACAATTCGCCAACCTCCCTACTCACTCAACTTCTGAACTCGAAAAATACCCTGCCTCAAAGAAATACCAGTTCTTTGCTATGAGATTATTTAAACATGTTTTTTTTTTTTAATTAGGAAGAATGAAATGTTATAGAATCTCTTTTAAACATGTTCTCCTTTAGAAAGAGAAAATTATTAAAATTATTAAAACCCCTCTACAAAAAGCCGCACCGGCGAGGAGGTTACTTGATTTGCTAGGTAATGGATATGCCCGAGCCAAAGTTTTATCGACTCTGTCGTGTGAATTTTGAAAAAAATTCTCTACGTTCTACGACCGGCTGAGAGATAAGATTTTCAAAATTTTGATCCAAAAATTTTTGTCTGAATTACCATAGGATACCTTAAGAGAAGAAATTTTCGCGGTTTTTTTGAGGGGTAATTCACTTCATTTCGACTTTTTCCCGACCAAAACACCCACCGCCCTCGGGCGTCCAAAATTTTCCACCCAAATAGCTGTCCAAAATCGCCAACTGCCCATAAATTTTGCTCCACCCATCCACCCATTCAAGAAACTTTTAGACTTTTTTTCTAAGAATTTTCACTTTTTGTAGAGGTGTACGATAATTTTCGAGTGATTTACGCATTGACTTCCAAGACCGATGGACTAGAGGCGAGACTATTTGATGGGAAATTAACCACTTATCTATCGCTAAAATTAAAAAATGTAGTCCTCCAAAAGAAAGGAACCGCTAGATACAATCCTTCGTCATGATTGCGGCGCGTTCTATGCGCGTTTCGGATGGAAAATAAGTAGCTTCAATTCCTCTTGCCTGAGAAAGGTTTAAGATTCGCCACTAGCACTTCGGGTTTGAGACACAATGGATTTACTCCTCGGACAAATCCACAAAATTGAATGCCGCGGAACATGAATATGTTAAGGATTTGAAAATAGGCCATATTGTGAACAAAAAATTCTCTCAAGCGTGAAATTAAATACTCATTTAAATGTCATCTTTAAAAGTGATATCCTGGCAAAAAGCGGATACTTTTAACTTTCCAAAGAACTAACTGTATAACCCTGTCTCACCAGATATTAATAGTTTAAAAGGGAGGATTTTTCTTCCCAACACGGATCCTGTAACCACAATGCACAATGAGTAAACCAGTGCTAAGCTGTAAATAAGGCTTGCTAGCTTCCAGGCGAAAGCCCATAGGTGAAAGTGCATTGGGATAGCGCTGACTTTGAATAGTTTTGATAGGCTTGATTTGATGATCATGGCTATGCGTTTAGAATTTCAATAGTGTTAATAGCTGACTCAGGCAGTCAGATTAACTTCTATGAAATACTTTCATGGGATAAATTTTCGCGGGGATTAAATTTCGCGGTTGAGCTTATCCGCGAAATTTTAAGATTTCGCGGGGATTAATTTTCGCGGATGAGGGATTTCCTGATTTTTCGCGGGGATTTAATTTCGCGGATTGGGGTACAAATTAAAATTTTTGAAAAGGGTCAAAACATTGAAATAAAATTTTTCCAGGAAAATTAAGAATTTTTTTTTCAAGTAATAAGAGGGTGTTTTGGAATAGGGCGAGGAGATATGTATTACAACTATCAAAAGTTGAATTTGAACTTCCATGGTGTTAAAAGAAGCAAAAGAGAGATAAATAAAATGACTTAAAATTGTTGTTTCGTTATTTTCACTCTTTCTTATCATTGAAAATAAATTCTTTTGTTTTCCGTTTTCCCTTTTTTTCTTACATATCCTTTTAAATGTTTAATTTCAAGCCAGTTGGTTTACCCTCTTGCATTGAAAAGCTTTTAACAATAAGCGATCACTTTAGATAAAATTTTTTCCAATACCTCTTCCAAGTTTGTAAATTTGTGAAGAAAATTTTGAGGAAAACGATTTTTTGCTAACAAGCATATCGAGGATTTGACCTTTTTCGAGGGTTGCGTGCCCTCATGTAGAAAAAAAAATAAAAAACGATAAAAATAGAAATTTCGCGGATTGCCAAAAAATTCAAATTTTTCGCAGAAACTAATTTTCGCGGATGGGCCTTTTTCAAATCTCCAATGGGACTTATTTTCACGGATGACACCCAAATCCGCGAAATCCGCGAAAATTTATCCCATTAAAGTAGCTCCTCGCTCCATGAAGGCAAAAGCCTAACTGAATAACCTAGTAATCTAAGGCTCTATTTATACTAAATAGAATGATTGAAAATCAATCATCTCATTAACTAATTGGTTAGATAAAACAATTTTTACATTGTTAAATGTCTTTTGTCTATATAAATCATTTCATGAAAAATAAAATTCCCTAACCAGGTAGTTAATGAGATAATTGACTTTTAATCGTTTTAGTATAAATAGAGCCTTAGATTACTAGGTATTCAGTTAGGCTTTTGCCTTCATCAAGTGAGGAGCTATTTTATAGAAGTATTTCTGACTGTCAGGGCTCCTCTAACAAAATTTTGAGCACAGTGTAGATACCAAAACTACGTAACGAACTGGGCACGATTTGACGGAGACTCATTTACCTACCTTATCGGGGAAAAGTGACGAAAATTTTCCCCGGCCTTAATGTGTTTACCAACTACCAGCAAGCATAGAATTATTATCAGATAGAATGAATTCGTGCTTTTTTCCTCAAAATGAAGCGTGTCTGTAAGGGGTCCCTTAGTTGCAATGGGAATTCAATTGCACGTGTGCAATGACAATGTCATTTCATTTCTTATAGTATTTTAATTGCATATTTTTTCATGCTTAATTGGATTCTTTTGAATTCTCAAAAAATTATGCACATAATTTGATTATTTTAACTGGAAATTTCGGGCACTTCGGTCCCCCCAATGCAAATAAGAATTACATATTTGAAATAAGCTTATTTTATAGATTCACCAGTGTTGAAAACGCACTTCTAAGAAAAGCAATTTGGGTGTCGAGTTTTCACCTAAATTAGTTATTCTTTCCGTATAGACTAAAATTGATTTTTTAATTTTAGGAGTTAAAATCGATGGAATCACTAAATTTCAGCTCCTAAAATTCCAGATTGTAAGCTAAAATAGATTTGTAAAGATCAACCGTTTTCCAAAACTTAAAAATTTCGTAACTGAGAAAAAATACCGTGCAAACACACCCTTAAGGCCAGGGCAAACCAGTCCAACATTTTATCCAACATGATTTTCCGATGTTGGATGAAATGTTTAATGGAAAAACTTGCGTTGGATGAAGCGAAAATCAAGGCCGGGGCAAACCGATCCAACATTTCATCCGACATGACTTGGAAAAAATGAAAATTCAAAAAATAAAGAAAAAAAGTACCACCAAACCAATCCAACACGAAAAATTACACAATTCAATGAGAGATCTGATCTCGCCGCAAATGTTGGATGAAATGTTTGATGACGATCAAACTTCATCCAACACGATTTTTTTCTTCTTTTTTTGAATTTTCATTTTTTCCCGAAAATCTTAATTGACCCAAACCGGTCCAACATCAGAAAAAAGGCATGTTGGATCGGTTTGCTCCGGCCTTTATAAAGAGATTTCTATCCACGCATCAGATTTTGAGAAACTGTTTTTACGACCAATGGGCTCTCCCAAAATCCGTTCATGGGGGGTGGAGGACATATTATTTTTTTCATGAATTACCCCTGGACATTTTGATTTTTAACCCCCTGGATACGGGTTATACCCCTGGACAAACATCAAATCAACCCCGTGGACACAAAAATTACCCCTGGACATTTTTTGGTATTCAATACCCCTGGGCAATTCATCCTCCACCGCCCATGAACGGATTTTTTCTGGAAGAGCCCAATAATCACTTTTAACAAAGGGAATCTGAATAGATGATGAAGTAGCCAAAGTGAGATATTATTCTATCTGATAAAAGTTCACTGCAGCAAGTGACGAATTTTTCCCTGACGAAAATTTTCTCTAGGTATTTGAAATGCGAAAATTGTATGAATAAGAATGGTAGCTAACCACTGGTGATGACAAATATACATTCTTACAATATTCACGTGGGGATTTGTTTTCATTTTTATCGCGATTTCCGTGCTAACAGGCCTGAGCGAAACAAATTTGAAATATATCGCTTTAAGGGCTCGACACCATTGAGTTTCAAGCCCGAAGGGCTAGAAGTCAATCTCTAACCTTTCTCAGGCAAGAAAAATTGAAACCTTAAAATATGCGCCGTATTTTTGATGACGGATTGAATCTAGCCATTCCTTTGTTTTCGAGTGATATATTTTTCGAAATTAAGCGGTAAATTTTAGTTTCAATCCGTCATTTGTGTAAAAACCAGGCGGGTCACTCAAATCCTACCAAAGAGATTGACTTCTAGCCACTTCATTGCTCGACACCATAGTCAAAAAATCTGTTATGATATTTGCAGATGAAACTTTGGTTTTGAGTTCCTTGACACTTTAACAAAAACCTGTCATCCTGAGTTGTTTGTGAATTTATTGTTTGAAGAGGGGCCATTCAAAAAGTACTTTCGTCGCCGATGGGGGGGGGGGGAGGCAAAAAAGCGAACAAAAACGAACGGGGGAAGAGGGGCAAACGGTAAAGGTCGAGATTTTTAAAAAAGTGCTGAAAGATATTCGCTGCGAAAGGGCTAAACCTAACCTTCAAAAGTACCTTCCAATTTTTTTAAAGTTTCGAAAATTCTCAATAAAAATATAACATTTATACAAAAATCGTAAAGTATAGAATTTAATTAGAACGTAAAATACCATAATTCTAGGATCTAGAGGATTTACAAAACAAAGAAAATTCGCTATCCAGCAATACCAGCGTTCATTCAAATGATTTTTCTGCCAGTTCACACTGAAATGAAAAGAAATGATAGAAAATGGAAAAACAGGTAAATATCGTCGGAAATTGAATAAGCCTGAATCGCAGATCTCTACTTTAGGCGTACAAACTTTCACGAATTATGGCCTTTTTCGCAAAAGTAAATGCCTTTTTAAGTCAAAGGGCAAGTCTAAGTCTTTATCGGATTTAAGGAATATGTTCAAGGTAATTTTCATTCGAAAATTCTTATTTTTTCCAACGATTCGCGTAAATTTATGCTTGCAAAAAACATTTTTTCCTCAAATTCGCTTAACTTTTGATCTAATTTGAGTCGAATTTTATAAATTACCAATCAAAATTCAAGTTTATCTTTCTTCTTTTTAATAAAATAAGAATAGTTCGTTTAAAAATTTTAGATTTCGAAGTAGGGTTTAGATATTGGATTTGGATTTTAGTTTTAAAGAGAGAAACTTTTTTTGTGGCGCACCCGGTATAAAATCGATGGTTCTAGAAAAATTAATTTGAGTTTTAGAATTGACATCGAAGGCTAAACAATCAAAATAACTATAATCAAAGTAGCTAGAAAGGTGTAATGAGATGTATCAGCCAGAAGTATAGTGTATAAAATTTAGTAGTAAAGTTTGAGGAAGAAAAAGCTATGTTAAAAGATTTCTTAGACTTTCACGTGCGTCTTCTAGGGCTCGGAGAAATCCTTAGTAGAAATTATTTGACTAAACTTCAAATAGCAAAATCTTTAAAACGTTTAGCTTCTCTATATTTGAAACTTTGCTTTTAAAGTTCAGGTTTTATTTTTGAACTTTCAAATAGGTACCCTTTGTTCCTTGTTTTGGTATTTTGTTCCCAGTTTGAAAGAGTCTGTTAAATGACGCGCCTTACGCGCCCACGCGCCTTCCATTTATTGACGCGCCCACACGCCCACGCGCCTTACGCGCACAAGCGTCTTACGCGCCCAGGCGCCTTACGCTCCTACGCGCCTGAAATTTCGACGCGCCTTTAAGTTTTGACGCACCTTCTTAGAGGATATTTTCATCTGCGAGTTGCGAGTTGCGAGTTACGAGTTACGAGTTGCATTTAGAACCAAGAGTTAGAGTTACTTTTCACGAGTTACGAGTTACAAGTTGCATTTTAACAAAATAAAATCGCGAGTTGCGAGTTACGAGTTGCATTTTAACACACAAAATTCGCGAGTTGCAAATTGAAAGTGCGAGTTGCAAATTAAAAGTGCGAGTTGCAAATTAAAAATGCAAGTTACAAATTAAAAGTGCGAGTTGCCAAATTAAAAGTGCGAGTTGCAAATTAAAAGTGCGAGTTGCAAACTAAAAGTGCGAGTTGCAAATCGAAAAGTCAGTAAGGGTGAAAAACATTTCTATTGATAAAAGAAAATGATTATTGCTCCTCCATGTTATACATAAAAAAAGAGCAAACATTCGTTTGGTGGAGAAAGAAAAAAATGTACAAAAAGTATGTATTTACATTGCAAGAGTATAAAGTACTGTAGAGAAAAGTGCTCCCGTGCGGGGGTAAGAGGCGTTGTTACTAAAAAGAGTAACACAGGGTAAACAGGGGTAACAAGGTAACAGGCTGAGAATGGTGGCTCTGAGGGGTTGTTTCACCAACAGTAATTATAAGATCACGTGCAAAACGTGTACAATCATTGTCGTAATATTTTAGAAAAAAGAGAAATTCCCGCAAATTTTCAAAACCACAAACGACTTGGAGTGCTCTAAATTTGGTGGAAGGGGTAGAGTTTTAGGACCTAGGATCTGAAGATCCAAAATTGAAATGGCCCAAAATCGACTTTCTCGCCCGAACTCCAAATTCGAAAAACGAGAAAACAAGCTAAATTCTCAATAAATTTTGACCATGATTGTAGAACCGCCCATTTGAAAGCTATTGAAGCTTGAATAGGGTGTCAATTTCTATCCTTTTGTTTTATCAGCATCAAATTTATAAATTTATAAATAAATAAAACCTTTGCTGGAGTTGTTTAAAGTAGCTTTATATATGACCATCAGATCATTATTTCATTAAAATAAGTGATTTGATCAAAATAAGGACAATGGAATATTTAATTAAAACTGTATCTCTAAAACTGCCTTTCCCAGTGTTTGCTTTTTGAAAATATTTATCTATTTATATCAAAGGCATCTTATTCTACCCTGAGTATCAGAGGTTAAGTTTTCAAAGAAAATAGTAACCTTTGAAGACAAATAATAGAAATTTTATCGCGCATGTGTCAATCTAATCACTGTAGAAAAAATCAAAGATGAAGAGCAAATATTACCATATTAATGTCTAGCAGACTGTATCAGTATGCAGTTTACTATTTACGAATTCCCCAGAAACCTCCAAGTGTAGTTGAAATGAGTTTATTTCGAAAGAAATCTTTTACATGATCCCCAAATGTATACCAGTAATTACTAAACTTTTAATTATGGAAATGTCACTTTAATTGAATCGAAATAATAGACATACTTTATGTTATGATTCTCTATCACTGACTCTTTTTACAAATCATTGATGACTTTTTGTAAGTTGTGTTTTCAACGACGGGAATAAAAATATCGACTATGACGCTCATCCAAGATTTTGTATGGTCGTCATGGTTACTTTTGTCTTCGCTGATTGCGCGATGAATAGAATCTCGATTCGTCGGCACAGCGTAAATATATGATTTTGAGCTGTGCTTTTCACGGTAATCTTATTCGGTACAATTAAAATATTTGGTTTAATAAAGCTTGCAGGTATCACACTTAAGGGCCTTAAGTAGCTTGTCAATAATTTCATCAAAAAGTGTCACTTTGTCAAGAAAATGAAAGGTAATGTCCGCGTTATTAAAAGCAACATTAAAAAATGTTTCTCTTGGAAGAGGCACGCGCATTTCCTTTCAAAACTTAAAGTTATTTAATGCTCTGTTCATTCAAAAATGAGCGAAAAGATGTATGAATTGAGTGGTTACACAACTTTAGTCACAAAAAGTAAACAGTTTGGCTGGGTTTTCCATGCTTTGCTTTGGGTTTTAAGCTTTTTTGTCATATTATTATTTAAGATAACAGGCTCAGACTTCTTTTTAATTTGCAACTCGCACTTTTAGATTTGCAACTCACACTTTTAGTTTGCAACTCGCACTTCTAATTTGCAACTCGCGAATTTTGTGTGTTAAAATGCATCTCGTAACTCGCAACTCGCGATTTTATTTTGTTAAAATGCAACTCGTAACTCGTAACTCGTGAAAAGTAACTCGTAACTCGTGGTTCTAAATGCAACTCGTAACTCGTAACTCGCAACTCGCATATGAAAAATCCTTTAAGAAGGTGCGTCAAAACTTAAAGGCGCGTCGAAATTCAGGAGCGTAGGGCGCGTGGGCGCGTGGGCGCGTAAGGCGCGTGGGCGCGTAAGGTGCGTTGGCGCGTAAGGCGCGTCATTTAACAGACTCAGTTTGAAAGTGTGAGCAGCTTTCATTATAAATCAAAAGCGCTTCTGTAATGGAGGATATTTTGTGAATTATCATTTCCTGAGTTAGGGTACAATTCTAAACTTATTGAACTCATTCAGGAGGATCAACCAATTTGATTGAATAATTAGGTTACAGTATAAAATTTGATAGGTCAATTTTCAACGTTTTTGAGCAATTACAAAAAAAGTAATTTTTATTCATTTTGGCTTAACTTTTGATCCAGTTGACCAAGGTTGTTAAATGGCCCCTCAATATTTAAGTTTATCCTTCCTCTTTCCAATGCAAAAGAATTGATTCTTTAGCAGTTTATAGAACTCGAGAAAATTCACTTCAAAGAGCAGAACTTTTTTCTGGGACACCCGGTATGTATGTATGTAAATTCGTATTCCTTAGACCATGGAATATTTACGACCAAGGATATCGAGCCAGACGAATTCATAGTCGAGTACGCTGGTGACCTTATCAGCAAAAATGAGGGTCTAAAAAGACAAAAAATGTTCCCAAAGAAAGATGGAAGCTTTCTATTTTTCTACGGCAACAAATGGTGGTAAGTACTATTCCAGACATAATAAATAGCCTGTTAGCCAAAATTTGCATGTTATTGAACTTCAATGCAATCTTCGTTAAGTTGAAATCTTAGTTAAGTTCAACCTTTAACCTAACTTTCGATTCGTTTCTTAAGAGCAAGTGTCTACCCCTATAGCAGGCTCGCATTAGGTTTAACAGTCTATTGTTTAACAATGTACCAAATACTGACCCTATAAATGCTTATATAAAAAAGTTATGCTTATAGAAAAAAAAACATGTATTACAAAAAGGTGTTTTTGGTTAATTTTTATAGGGTTTTATTCTTCATGTAGAGAATTCCGCATAGTAAGAGTGCTTAGTGAAATGTTTCTGTCTTTAAATTTTTAGTATTGATGCAACGTATAATTACGACAAAAGGCTCGGACGGTATGTCAACGACAACAAGAATTTCAAGAACCAGTCACTGATCGCGAAGGAAATTTTCGGCTGGCTTTCTTTTCTCTACCTGATAAAATGATACCGGCATATACTGAAATACGAGGATGCCACGGAGAGGATAACAGAGAATTCCTGTGGCGAAAGGTATGTTTAACCCTATTAATACCAGGCTTTTTCGAATTTTGTATTACCAGGGGGCGTTTTTTACACCACCCTTGATAACTTTTGATTTAGTTGTCCTTTTTACATGAAATTTGGAACAAATTTGGAACCAAAGGTGCTTTATATCTCCAGATAGTGAATTTTTCGGGCCATGGTTCTGACCTTTTTCTTAATCAGCATAAAATTTGTGACCGATTGGTATATATAAAATGTCTAGGTTTGAAGTCAAAAAAACGTTTTCTGACTCCCTAAAGGCTATACTTTCATGATCAAAAGAAAAATGGCTATACGCGGATGTGCATATGAAACCTAACTTAACCCCTAGAGTAATGTATAAAAACGTGCCGACCGCCGACAGTTTTGGAATAGACTCAAGAACAACCCCCTGGGAAATCAGGCTTGCTTTATCTTGTTACGTCATAAAGTAAACATTGTACTTCATCGTAGTCATTTCAACTCATTTCACTTTTCCTTTAGATATCAAGATTTGAAAAACCTATTCGCTTGCACGAAGGGATGATTGACAAGCCGGTAATTTAGTTCTTTTTGGGGTAGTACTTAGGGAATTTCTAAATTTTAAGCTTAAACTTAAACAAAACTCTGAAATAGCTAAATGCGATTTCAAAAGTAGATACTTAAATTAGAATTAAAACAAATGTAGTCGGAACTAAGGAATCCCAAAAGAAAAAAACCTCCAAAAAATGAAAGGTTAACCAATGAGAATCTAAGAATCTGAGAAGTTTGCATGGGTAGTTATTACATGACTTCGAGTGCAATATTAGAGTCAAAAAGTGCCTAAAATGGGGTTTTTGTACTTAATGTGAAATTTGTTCTTTAGTTTTCCTGATTTTTTTACTACAGTGATACGAAATTGTAATCCTTAAAATGTAAGATCTTTTTAACAGAAAGTTTTTGATTTGTAGAAGTTATCTTTACCATGAAAGAAAGGATTGTTTTTGTATGTGCCCAAAACTTAGCATGGTTCCTTTTCAGCCAGTTCCTTTCAAAGCCAGTGTGGAACAAGCTTCATCTTTTCTTTTTTCACTCAAACATTTTCACTTCATTCAGCATGCTTCCGACTATCATAACATTTACTTAAGTAGCGTAAATTTTCCACCCAGAACATTCTTATTCCAATTCCTCTGCTTATTAATTATATGGAAAATATTTTTGAAAGTTCCCTCTTTTATTCTTAAAGGAAAAATTTAAAAAACTGTATTGTCCATCCATACCCATAATAAACTCTCTTCTGACTTTAAAAATGTGTATGGGAAGCTAATCAACAAAAATTCTGTGTTTCAGGCTTTTCTCATCCCACAGGAACAAGAACAAGATAGAAAAAAGGCATTGGTACCATCAAAGGTGAGATTCTTGACTATAAAATGGGGAAAATCGTCAAAGGGTTAAAGTTAAATAAAATATACTTTTGGACCTACCTACCCTTTTTTCATTTTAGATCATCGCAGAAATCAATGCCATCTTTAAGGTGAATATATTTTAACCCTATTAACCCCAAGCTTTTTTGATTTTTGTATCCCCAGGGGGGTGTCGAATCCATCAACTTCGATTATTTTTTATCTACAAGAGCTAAATGCCTATGATTTTCTACCTAATTGCTAAGATTTATAAAGTTGACGCTCTTTAATTCGAGTTTCAAGGGGAATTGTCGATTTTTATCGAATACAGGAGCGTATCGAATAGTGGGAAGTCTCCCCAATCCGATGAACACGAAGTAAAAGTATCTAATAAAATGGAGCTAGGAACAAAAAATATAAGCGAGGCTTGATTGGTTTAAAAGTGAAATCAGGAAAGTATCGAATGCCTTGTTGAAAACTTAAGTTTTATGGCAGAAAACTTTCAATATTTGCCCGTATTTAAAAGTTTTGAGAAATTAAATTTCGAAATTCTTTAATCCTCTGTTGGGAGTCGAATTGTCGTTTTTGATCAAAAATCTAATAAAAATGAGAAACTGAAACTGACTGAATACTAGAACTGACCTAATCATGGAAGGAAGACATAACTAACTAGTACATGAGAAATCGACGAAAAATCAGTTTGTTGCATTTCCAGTTCTATGTTAATTTATTGGACACATTCGAACCAATACACTCTTCTCGAGATGCATAAATTTATTGTTGTCCTCGTTTTCAAACAGATCTCATTGCTATAAAATTACATATTCACAATTGATAATTGTGTTGTTTACACCTCATGAGACATTTTGAATTTCAAGTACTTTTGTTTTAGAGTTTAAATGTATAATTTCATAGCAATGAAATCTGTTTGAAAACGAGGACAACAATAAATTTATGCATCTCGAGAAAAGTGTATTAAGATATTTACATTCTGTTTGAAGGTTCTAAAAGATAAAAGACTGCCCTTTAACATAATTGGCGGTTTTGCGTTTTTCATGAAGACTTTTTCTTAAAATCTATGCTGGAGATGAGTAAAATTTTCAAGATTTATTTTTCATTTTTCAAATCCACATTGTCGATGCCAATCACGTGTTAAATTTGAAAATCATTCAGAAGTTATCAGCGTTTCAAATTTATGAGTTTTAAGCGATTTTAGCTGGGCTTTATGTCATGTTTCACAATAAAGTGAATGTGTGAATCTCACAATAAACCTGATCTGGACGACCGGTAGCATCTACCCCCCCCCTCGGGGCTAATAGGGTTAATGAACTTGGCTAATGATTTTGTGTCTTTGTGGTCAATTTTGAGGCAATGCTTCCGATGATGTCATAATAATATTCTTGCATTTATTCTTCTATATAGGATGAAACGAAGAAAGCAAAAAAAGGTAATTTTCACTCCTCACTCCGCGAGCCAGCGAAATACAGTTTTAACCAATTTCAATGAAAAAATTTCAAAAATAAAGAAATGAGAGAATGTGTCCAAAAAAGGGCAAAACTTAAGCCTGTACGAAACCTAAAAGCTTTCGTGGTTTAGGAAAGTTATTTTTACATCGAAATTAGAAACAAGTTATAATGATAAATTTGATTTACAACTGTGGCAAAATTAATTTGGGGGAATGGACACTTAATTTGAACTACTTTATTATTTTCCAAAGGAAATGCGATGGTGGTTTCAGAAGGAGAATCAGAATCAGAATTATAATCGGAGGTATGTTTTCTTTTGGGATTTCGGGAACATTTAGGCATGGAAATGATTTTCAAATTGGGAGAGAAATGGATATCGATTGAAAATGCTGAGAAACATTGGGTTTTTCTAGAATTAGTCCGTGCCCCTCCCCCCCCTGTTGAGGATATCGGATATCCAGGGGGTTAATGATAATTGTTCAAAATTGAATATCAATATTGGGTTTAAATATCTACAAGAGACCGGGGTAAAGTTTCTTCCCACTGTTGAGGATAATGATTTTTATACTACCCACCCCCCCCTGGAATATGGTTGGTTTTTGGTGTCAATATTCCTCAAACTAATTTAATTATTCAAATGTTTATTTCATTCATCAAATTTTTATTTCATTCATTAAAAATAATTAATTAGATTAAATGAATAAAAATATCACCAGCCTTTCCAGAAATACCCCGTGCGCGAGCTCGAGTCTTCTGGTCTGGTTTTTATCATTGTAACACTCTCCTACGCGGCGTACATTAAACATGACGCTGGACAAGGCGCGAAAATTTTCTTTTTCTTCCACGAGGATAATGTCAGTAAATTACTTTATGCTGACTGACTGACTGACTTACTGACTATGTATGGCTCTGCTGTGGCTATTGGCCTTAGGGTAAGTTCTGGATAGGAAATTAAGTTGAGCCCTTCACTCCTTCTTGCCTGGCAATGGTTGAAGATTCTCCTCTAGCCCTTCAGCCTTTAAACTCAATGATCAGAGCAGATGAGATGGAGCGTTCATAAATTTACAGACCAGAATTCTGAATCACCGCGCGGTCTTTCTGAGCTACCGCGCGCTCTATCAAACAGCTTAGCAGCTAGATGGATGAAAAAATTCCGATGAATAAAACCTTGAATTTTAGGATGAATAAAAAATTATACTTGATGAATGAAAGATTACATTTGATGAATGAAAAATTACATTTAATGAACAAAAGATTGCTTTTTGATGAATGAAATACCTTAAGGGAACTTATTTTGGCGGGAACTAATTTTGGCGAGCAGCAAAAATCCTAAAAATTTTTAATTTTAGCGGGAACTTATTTTAGCGAATGGTGAAATTTTTTTAATTTTGGCGGGAACTAATTGTGGCGAATGACAGCGTAAATCTGTTCTATTTTGCCTTATTTTGAGCAACTTTGATGAATTTCAGGGTTTATTTAGGCAAGAAAAGAAAGAATTTAATTTTGGCGAGTGAGCAAAATATATCATTTTGGAGGGAACTAATTTTGGCGAGTTTTGTCTAAATCCGCCAAAATTAGTTCCCGCCAAAATAAGTTCCCTTGAAGGGATGACCAGATAAAAATTCAAATCAAGCCTAAAGATTCCTTCCATGGTCCATAACAATACCTCCAAATTTTACGGGCTGATTATTTTTAAAAGATGAGATATTTGGATTTGCTATTTTCAATTTCTGCTCAAAAACAATAGAATTTCAACGTGAGGTACTCTCGTGTGCCTAATAACCGTACAGACCAAAATAAACGTACAGGGGAGAGAATAAAATTGGAATTAATAAACGTACAGGCTGAAATAAACGTACAGGCGAGAAATCAGAGCTAAAATGAATAAACGTACAGGCTAAAAGTAGAACATCCAGGTCGAAACGACAGACTTAAGTATAGGTATATCTCCTATAGATCAATGACAAGTACTAAATACTGTAAATAAGCAAAACGTTTGAATTTACTCGTGTAACACTCGAAATCTCCCATAATACGTTCGAATGTAATTAACGGCCATTCAACATATCTTACTTGAACAAAAAATAACACATTTTTTGCAGTATGAATTGGGCGATATTGGGTGAAAATAAATAAACGTACAGGCGGGAAAATTCTTCAGAATAAATAAACGTACAGTTCCTAATAAGGTGCGTACAGGCGGGAAATTTGACAGTTGAGGTTGTTCTAAGGACCATGGAAGGAATCTTTTAGCCAAGTTTCATTTTTTATCTGGTTTTCCCTTTTTAAGGTAAAAATTTTATGAATAAAAACTTTAATTTGATGAATAAAATTGGTTTGATATTGACCCCAAAAACCAACCATAATCCAGGGGGGTAGTATACTTCGATACTTCGAAGAATCAATATCCTCAACAGTGGGAGTAAATTTTTCTGTAAAAGCCCGTTTCTATTTATATTGCTTATTTTAAGAATTGATCTACTTGCCTTGTGATTTTTTATTTAAATTCTCAAGATTCTCCAGATGGGAATTCATTTAGTGGAAATTCACCGGGGAATTTTTTATGAACAATTCGAATCAATTCTTTCACAACCATTTAAGTTTTATCTTTCTAAAATGTCTAATCTTTTTTTATTAGATTGCTTCTACCAGTCAAGGACGAGTTCGTAAAGAAGAGGTTAAGAAACAGGTAATTGACTTCTTTAAGATTTAGGATAACCGTTACTCTTCTGTGCTTAATTGTAGGGGGCGTGGAATAAGCAGGGGGTGGGTTAGGCTACGTCATATCTTCCTTCGTTTAGAGCGTAAAACTCCTACTCTTCGGGCTATGAGCACTGCTCTTGTTTTGAATATTGAAATTCTCCATATAAATCGCATGCGCACTGAGGTTTTAATGAAACAATAGAGAGTTTCGAAACCTAAGCCAATCAGCTGTGTTTTAAACTCTCTTATTTAAAATCTCTATTGATGAACATATTTTGTGAATGTTGTCTATTATGATTAAACCTATTAATAAACAATTCCCGGTGGGGGTCACTAGTGGCCGCCTATAGCAGTGCCTATAGACCAAGAGTAAGGCCTAAAAGCCTGGATCTGTCTATTGTGTAGACGAGGGGTGGGCACCCGGGAAGAAAAATCATAAAATGGGGGGGGGGGGTCATTTTGAGTGATTTTGGGGTGATTTTCGCAAAATACCCTAGGTAAATGAAGGTTTTGGCACTTTTTCAGGAAAATTTCATAAAATAGGGGAGGGGATCAAAAAATGCTGTGGGGTGATTTTAATTCTCCAATTAACAAACTATACTTGTATGGACATTTTTCATTTTAGGTACAAATCATAAAACTAAACCATTTGGAGGTAGTAAATAGTAATTTAAAATAACTTAAAAATCAAATATGAAAAATTTGATTGAAAAACGAAACCTTTAGACATTATTTTGGTTTAAAAAATATGAAAAAATAACCATATCTGAAAAAAGAAATAGGAAAACTAATATCCAACTTATTGTGATACACTTATAAAAAAGATCGAATTTGACCCATTTTCTCATAAAAACAAAGCCATGAACCAAAATCTTATGCATAAACACAAATATTCTTTAAAATTACTATTTCGTGAGCAAAAAAATAAAATACATAATCTCGACTAGAATTTGAGTAATTTGGTTAAGAACATTGACCTGTGCTTATAAATAGTGATTCTTATAGATAGAGATTTGGCTGAAATTTGCCCAAAAAATTCTTCCGAAAATCATGTTCGTCGCATCCGAGAGATTATAGTTACGCATCTTAGTACAAAAATTCAGAGAAATTGAACAAGCCAATATCGGTATGTGCTTATAAAAGAGATCGAATTTGGTCATTTTCTTATTAAAAGCACTTCTAGCAGTCGAAATTTCATGCCTAGACACAAGTATTCTTAATCTATGCTTGTTAAATAGTGATTCTTATAGATAAGCAAGTGTTTTTTGAGCCGAAAAACTTCATTTGCAAATATCTGTTTGAACAATCGTTTACCTATGATGGTAGGTAGTCTACTTTTTAGGCAAAAAATCAGAAACAATTGATAATCCAAAAACCCTTTTTAGCCGTTTTGTGGCCCTAATTTGCTAACTAACTATAAACTAACTAAGTAACTAAGTAACTAACTAACTATAAACTAACTAAGTAACTAACTAACTATAAACTAACTAAGTAACTAAATAAGTAACTAACTAACTAACTAACTAACTAACTAACTAACTAACTAACTAACTAACTATAAACTAACTAACTAACTATAAACTAACTAACTAACTATAAACTAACTAACTAACTAACTAACTAACTAACTAACTAACTATAAACTAACTAACTAACTATAAACTAACTAACTAACTAACTAACTAACTAACTAACTAACTAACTAACTAACTAACTAACTAACTAACTAACTAACTAACTAACTAACTAACTAACTAACTAACTAACTAACTAACTAACTAACTAACTAACTAACTAACTAACTAACTAACTAACTAACATGAGTTAATTTAAAGGACCTCCAGGTACGTCAAAAAAACTTCTCTGCAGTTTACAACAATATTGCAGCTTGTGACAGGCCATAAATCCAAACAGTAATTTTTAATGAATAAAGAGGATCTATTGCTTCCTTTTTTATGATAGGCGCGACGTTCACTCAAGAAAAGACTCCTTGATGACTATGACGATGAAGAACAGGTAACTTGAGAATAATAAATCATGAAAAATACTACATGTTTTTTATAAGCACAAAGCTTATTAGCATATAAGAAGGCTCGGATTTGCAGATTTCCTAAGCATTCTTTGCTGCGGAAAGACACGTGATGTACTTTTCAGCCAATAAGATTAAATAATTTCAAAGGGAAAACAAACACTGTGGTTTAACTCACTACAAGATTTTGTTTATTGAAAACACACAATTTTTCTTTAGTAAGTGTTCTGTTTTCCCCCAGTTCTGATGTCATGCCGTGGCGAAGAATAACATAAACACTGTCAGCCTGAAATATCTTTCATTTTTTTTCTGTTTATAAAGGTTTAGAAGTGGTCAAGTAAAAGTAAAGTGTATCTCAAAATAATTTGCAGCTGAGACAAGAGGTGGTTGTAACTTTTGATAGAATTCGAATCAAGTTGCGATTTTGTGCTCTTTGAAAAGATATTTGCGAGTGGAATATTATCAAGCAAAAAAAATTGAAAAAAAAAGAAAAATGAAAATGAAAAATGAAGAAGAAAAAATCAACTTCGTGTAGAAAAAGTCAAAAGTTACAACCACTTCTTGTCTCAGCTGCAAATTATTTTGAGATAAACTTTAAGTCAAGTAAAAAAAAAGACATTGTTCCCAAAACATGAATAAATTTACAAAATAATTCCCAAGATTTTTCGAAATTGGCTCGTGGTGAATTATAAGCATAAAAAATTATAAGCATGCAATTAACATGGGCTATGTCTGGATGCTTTGAGAGAGCTCAGCTTAAACATACATGAGGCCTGACTTAGGGGTAAACACTTGTTTATAATAAAAAACATGTAGTCATGTAGTAGAAAAGCTACTTTTCCTGGAAAGTTATTTTGAGGGTGAAGACTCAATGCGTGGAAAAATCTTGTGTTATACGTTTTTCAAATTGATTATTTTTTTTTTAGGATGGAAAGGTCAGTTCCGAAAAGGTCAGTTAACTAATTCGTCCTCATTTATAAGTTTTTAAAGCGTGAACATAAATTACTCCCAGATGTCTAAAGAAAAGGGGAGAATTGGAAAGACTTTGAAATATTAATAAACGGGGGGGGGGGGGCTATTTGTACTTTATAAACCCAAAAATAGGGTACAATCCAACGCTCATTTTCCCTAAATATGACAAAAGGGAGTTTCCCCAAATAAGAAAAACCGAGTTTTACGGCCAAAGAAGATTTTCCGGAAAAAACGGCTTCAGTCACTTTTTAGAGAACCTTGCCTTTTATCTTTATCCAAAAAAATTGAAAAAACTAATAAAGCAATTTCACACAAAGTCCAGAAAACCCCATTTTTAGGCACATTTTGGCCAAAATTTGCCCCAAAAAATTATTTTTTGAAAATCAGGCTCCATCAGAAATTAAATATTACCATATTACATCAAAGTACAAAAAATCAGAAAAAAATATCGATCAATCGCCAGAAACGCTCTTTTTCCCTAAAAATGACATAAGGGAATTTCCCCAAACAAGAAAAACCAATTTTTACGGCCAAAAAAATTTTCCGAGAAAAATTCCTTCAGCCACATTTTAGGGTACCTTGCACTCTATCTTTCTGCCAAAAATCAGGAAAAACTAATGAAGCAATTTTGCACAAAGTCCAAAAAAACCTTATTTTTAGGTATTTTTTGGCCCAAATTTGCCCCCCAAAATTTTTTTTCAAAAATCGGGCTCCGTCACTTTTCAGGCATTGCTATTTTGTATCATTGTACAAAAAATTAAAAAAAACTAATGAGCCAATCCCGAGAAAAGCTTGTAACAGACGAACGGACAACGGTCAAATTAAAGGACCTCCCGGTAGGTCCAAAAATGGCTTAGAGGGACAAATACTTCTTGGATTGGCTTGAAACATTTGTCCTTTGACTTGTTTAGTCTTTTAGCAGGCTAAAAAGTGCCATAAAGTTACAATTTATTTAAAGTTTGAAGTTTTACAGATTTTCTATTTTGTCAAGAAATTTTCGCGAGCATAAACTTTCGCGAATGGCCCTTCCTAGAATTTTTAAAGACATTTACTTTCGCGAAAAGGGCCAAAATTCGCGAAAATCGCGAAAGTTTCTGCTCGCGAAAGTTTGTACGCCTAAAGTACTCTTCTGTGCTTAACTGTAGGGGGGTCACTTAGCTATTTTTGGGAAAAAATCACCCCCATAAGATTTTATAATGACACCCCCCCTTTTTATGAAACTTTCCTGAAATTATCTTTTCAAGATAATCGATTTTATCACAGCTTTGAGATGACGATAAGAAGACTGGCTTAGTTTAAGGCTAGTCTCCACTTTTGTGCGACATAAGCGAAATCTTTTTGACGTTATGATTTTTAAGCGCGTTTAACTAGAGTTGAGAACTTAAGTTTTTACTCTGAGTTTTAACATGCGACTTAGCTTAGGATCTAAGAATTCAAAAGCTCAAAATTGTTTCGATCATGCTTGGAATGTAGGCTAGAAGCTACCGAACCCCTCCAAAATCAAAATATTCAATGGAAGAAAATGGAAGTGCTAAAACAGCAATTCTCGCCAGAACTTAAAATTCTGAAAAACGTTAAATTACACTAAAGTATCAACAATATATTTCGAGCACGATTGTAGCCCTTCAAGCTTTGAAAATCAATAAACGGGGAGGGGGTCCTAATAGGATACAAAAAACAAACGAAATTTTTATAATGGGGATGGGGCGTTTATTAGGCAACTGAGAGAGAATTGATTTTTTAAGAACTTCTAACAGCAAATTAACTTTTATCATTTTCAGCCATTGGAAAAAATTCGGAAGTTGAAATCGCAAGGTTTCTTTCAGCCTGTAAGTAAAACCAGTCCTACAGTCACACTACCATCTCCAACTTGAATTTATAAATTTATAAGTAATTAAACAGCTTAAGATTTTAATGCGCAAAACTTAATTAAAAAGTGCACTTTGTTTAGCTTGCTAATTTTTAAGATGCTTCAACTCTAACAAATTATATAACGTTGAAAATTTAATTCAGAGTACTAATTTTTGAGAAAAATATTTCAAAAAACTTTTAAGACTGATACACTTGTCAATATTAAATCAACATTTAAAAAATGGTACTATATATACCACCAGCCTTGAGTTATGTGGTTATGAAGTTGAGCACGATACATAATTTTCAAGGAGATTGGATTCGCCAATTTTTTCGCGGCTTTTCAGCAAAACCGTTAAACATGAATTCCCGCAAAATGCGAGCTTTTCAGATTTTTTTATAAGGTAGATCGATCCCGACATGATTTCAATAGTTTAAAGAAGCGTGGAAAAAACAAAAACTAGGATACTTGAATATCAACATTGTAATTAGAAATCGGTTCGTAGACTTCAACCTCGAACCTGTATACAGTAATAATAATAATAATAATAATAAAAAAGATTAGTTCATACTTAAGGCGAATGGACTTTTAATTGGCAGCAAGAAAGGACTTCTAACTTTTGATAGGATTTGAATTGAATTGTAATTTGCGCTCCTTGTAACAATATTTAAAAGACGAATGCTAGCAATCTTTGAAAAAATTTCGAAAATGAAGATAAAAAATCAAGTTTTGAACACTCAATCTTTAACCAAAGAACGATGAGAAAAATTTTTCAAAAATATTGACTTTAAAAAAGTTTATTAATGAAATCGAAAAAAAGTAAATCTAATTTTTTTAGGGACAAGAAATTGAAGATGGGTGGATGGATAAGGATGAAGATGGAGACGAAGCCTCGTTTGTGAACAAAGTAAGTATGGTCCTCTTCAACTCTTCAAAATTTTTAAATCTACATAGTGCTCAGCCTAAAATGTTTAAATTAATTATAAAAGAATTGCTTTACTTTTTCAAACTTTTATTGACACTCAATTTCGGAAAAAAATAAAAACTGAAAAAAAGAAGAAATAAGTCATGCTTGGACCTACCTGATAATAACATTTTTCATTTTAGCTGGACAAATTATAAAATTACCATTCGGAGGCAGTAAACAGTAAACTAAAATGACTTAAAAAATAAATATGAAAAATTAGATTGAAAACGAAACCTTTAAAACATTGTGGTTTAAAAAATATGAAAGAATAACCATATCTGAAGGAAAAAGGAAAGCTAATATCCAATTTATTGTGATATATGCTTATAAAAAAGATCAAATTTGACCCATTTTCTCATAAAAACAAAGCCAGGAACCAAAATCTTATGCATAAACACAAATATTCTTTCAAATTACTATTTCGTTAGCAAAAAAAATACATATATCTCGACTAGAATTTGAGTAATTTGGTTAAGAACATTAACCTGTGCTTATAAGTAGTGATTCTTATAGATAGAGATTTGGCTGAAATTTGCCCAAAAAAATTCTTCTGAAAATCATGTTCGTCGCATCCGAGAGATTATAGTTACGCATCTTAGTGCAAAAATTCAGAGAAATTGAAAAAGCCGATCTCAAGAAAAGCTAATATCGGTAATGTGTTATAAAAGAGATCGAATTTGGTCATTTTCTTATAAAAAACACTTCTAGCAGTCGAAATTTCATGCCTAGACACAAATATTCTTTTATCTTATGACTTCATGAGCAAAGAAAAACTCTATTTTGTCAAAAAAAAAAAGTGTTTTGGTTAAGAACATTAATCTATAATTCGTCCCTCACATGACTTAATGTTTAATCTCAAAATTAATTTAGAGTTTTACTGTGGTGGTTATATCTTTGAGATTGAATTTGCCTTTTTTTCATGTAGAGGAATAGTCGATGTTTTCATACAAAATTTTAGAAAAAAAGGCCAATCTCAAAGGCAGAACAGGATTGCAAGATTTCCAATTTTCCAAGACACTTATTTTGAGATTGAACCTTTAGTCATGTGAGGGACGAATTGTAAATAGTGATTCTTATAGGTAAGGAAGTATTTTTTGAGCCGAAAAATGAACATGGGTTGATTTACAGGACCTCCTGGTAGGTCCAAAAATGAAGACTTTACTTTAAGGCAATTAAAATACTTGGTGCTTTTAGGAGTGAATTGCGGCACTACACTAAACTGTTCTAAAATAACTATCAAATTCACTTTATTTAGAGCATTCCGTGTGATTCTGCATTGGCAGGCGACTTTCCTAGCATTGAGGTGAGTAACTATTTTAAAATTTCTAATAGGTTCTTTTCAAATGGGAAATAGACAGAGGTCGACACAATGTGAAAATCAAATTGAACATACAAAGTCTATCAAAAATTCAATTTCATAAACGAAATGGAACTTACTCCTCTCTGTTTGGTACTCAGAAATCAAGTGAAGGATCAATGGTAAGTGAAGCAATCCAGGGAAAGAGTTCTCCTACGCGCCCTCTCCTACCTTCGAATATATGGCTAATGAAAGAGGAGCTTTGAAGTCGCAGAGTTTCTTGCTTATTTACTTAGGAGTAGACAATGTTTGAAAAATAATTTTTTCTGGTTAAGACAGCGTCGGAATTTTTATCAAAACAATATTTGTAATATTTAGCTTACCCACGAAGACAATGATGATTATGATGGTGACGATGACGATGATAATGATGATGACAAGGATAATGATGATGATGTGAACGATCCTGACTTCATACCAAATGACAGTGCTGAAACCTGTAAGTAAAGAAAAAAATTCGGAACCTTTTTCGACTTAAATAATAAAGCCCTAAGATGCACACAGAATATATAAAAAAAGTATTGAAGGTGGAAAATCTTTTCAAAACAAATACTCATTTCATCTCATCTCATATCAAAAGTGAATTTCATATCTTTCAATTTTTTGACAGTCAATTTTGTTTGTGAAAAATATATATTTGTAATGTTTGATATGATTTAGGACATATCCTAAACAAACTTTCAAGAGCTCTTATAAAATGTTGTTTCAGCGGACGAGGAGGAGGAACAGGATAAAGATTTTGAAGTCACGTCTACACCGTTGCAGAAAAGTCAGTCACCAAGAAATTCAAATGAAGCAACGCAAATTTTCTCCTTTCACAATGACAGTCTTTCAGACAAGACAAATCAACCATATATTCCCGATGAAACAAATCCTACTCATTCAAATAAGTTGAATAATTCTGCTGATCATCAAATATTTGTAAAATCCACTAGCCATAAAAACGAAAAACTTGTTTGCGACAAGAAATACTACTGCCCTCTATGTCCGACAAAAAAATTCGTAAAACTTTATCGCCATTACGAGGACTCCCACCCTGAGACAAAGGAGGGTAAGCATCTGAAAGCTCATCAATATGAGAAAGGTGATTCGACTGCTACAAAAGCATATAAAAAAGCTGAGAGGGAACGGGTCATCGAGCCTTTGAGACGACGCGCAAACTACATCCACAACCTACACGTTCTTGAAACCAAAAAGGGAGAATTGATCGTTAAAAGATGCCCTGTTAAGGAGACAGACTATTCAATGTATCTGCCGTGCGAGTTTTGTTTACAGTTTTTTTACAAAAACGATTTATTCAGGCACATTACCAATTGCCCATTGAATAACAAGAATAACCTTCCGTCAAGAGTGCAAACTAAAGCTAGATTGCTCCTTCCACTGAGAAACGAAGCTAGTCTTGAACTCAACAAAATTCTGGTGCGCATGAGGTCAGATGATGTGGGCAATCTTGTTAAATATGACCCTGCAATAATAAAATATGGCAACACATTATGCAGAAAACATCTCAATAATGAAGACCAAGAATATCACATTTCAAATAAACTTAGAGAATTGGGTCGGTTTGTTATTGGGATGCGGAAGGAGTTGTCTCAACCGAAAGCCTGGCTTTTTGAACTCCTAAATCCACAAATTTTTTCTTCAGTGCTGAGCTGCGTAAGAAAAATGTGCGGTTGGAATGAAGAGAACAAGACTGTCGAGACACCATCCTTAGGTAAGATCTTTTTTGTTGATGATAAAAAAGAAAAAGATTAGATATTTAACATTCGTTTTCATAGGAAAGTCTGAATATCTGAGGCACAAATCATTGAGTTAAACCATTTAGTTAGGCTTCGAATTACGAAATCCAATGCTTACCTCATTACGCTTATTAACTACTCCAGTTATCATACCGGGTGCACCACAAAAAGGTTTCTCTCTTTTAAGTGGATTTTTTCGTGTTCGATGCATTTTTAAAGAATCAATCTTTTTGTATTGGAAAGAGGAAAGATAAACTCAAATTTTGAGGGGTCATTTATAAGATTTGGTTGATCGGATCAAAAGTTATGACAAAACGAACAAGCCACGTGCTGAATTGACCTACCTGACGATAAGAGTCAGATAAAAATAGAAAAATTGCCAAAAAATGCAGTGAAAAGCTTGAATAGATGTAGACATGAACATTTAAAGTCACAAACAGTTAGATGAACGAGCGAGCAAACGAGCGAGAAAAACTTCACGAGTAAATATTGCGCTCAACTGAAGAAGTGAATTTTCTCGAGTTCTATGAACCCTTAAAAGATCAATCCTTTTGCATTGGAAAGAGGAATGATAAACTTAAATGATAAACTTAAATTTCAAGGGGTCATTTATCAACTAGATAAAGGATTATGCTGGAATGAATAAAAATTTCAAATTGAAAATGCTCAAAAACGTTGAAAATCGACCTATCAAATTTTATAACCTAAAACTATTACTTTTTTGCAGGAATACAGAGTTTAAAATGGACACGAAAACAAAAGATGCTTGAAATAATTCTCTAAAAGGCTAAAAATTTTCATTTGGATCATTTCAAATTATTTTCTATGGAATTTAGCTTCAAGTTTTGGCTCAATGACCCCTAAAGTCAAAAGTAGAGCTGATTTCATCACTGTAGCCATTAAAGTCAAATACCTGTTGGATTTACAGGGCCGGCGAAACTGGGGGGGCCGGGGGGGCCATGGCCCCCCACTTTTTTGCTAAGGAAAGGCCCGTCGGCGCCAACCATGGTGGCGCCTCCTTAGACACTTACTATTTGGCCCCTCCACTTTCAAAATTGATTCGCCGGCCCTGATTTATCAAATTTTTCAGTTTTTCAGATATGTTTCTTTGTTTTATATAAAATCTTTTGATCCAGTCGACCAAATAATTTTTTATCCTTCCTCTTTGCAATGGAAAAGGATTGATTGTTTAGAAATTAATGAAACTCGAGAAAAAATTTTTCTGGGACACCCGGTATAAGGAAAAAGTCAGATGAAAATCTGCAAAAACAACAATTTTCGGCATTTTTCCAGCACTTTCAGCCGGAAAATTTTTTTCTCACAAAAATCAGACTCAGCTATGTTTTGGGCATTGCTAATACGCATCTTTGTGAAAAAAAACGTTTTTTCTGGCATATTTCTGGCATTTTTGCAAAGAGCTGGAAGAATTTAACTGGGATAATTTCTAAGATAAAACTAACACGCCCATATATAAAGAAGTTGAGCTTTGTGACGTTGGGATTATTTTTTTTATTCTTTTGACGTCAAAAATATCGTTTGAAAAGACAGATCAACGACTTCTTTTGAAGAGTTCTAAGATTTTTTTGGACGACGGTTTTGTTCGAAAGAAAAGCTGTTTTTTTATTTTTTTCCAATGAGAGAAAAAATTAAAGCATTTTAACAAATCATAACTGAGTTCATACTTTCGTTTTTCTAAAAAAGGTTATTATTTTTCTACATTATATGACTGGATTACCTTAAAGGAAGAAATTTTGGCAGAAAGAAAATTTGGCCGAAATCCCCCAAATTAAGTTCCCACCAAAATTAGGTAAAGGTAAAACCCTAGCTCTTACTGAAATGAGCCCCTGCAATACTGCCTGAAAAAAAACACATGACAGCACAGCTCCTACCATTTTGCGTTACACACATTTTTCATGAACTCATTTAGTATCTAGAGATGCTTCCTGCTTCCTGTCTAATCATGCTTTTTACATGCACAAGTGCTATGTTAGGTAGTTTCAAAGCTACTTCAAGACTTAAAGTTAAACAGATAGTGAAAAAATTGAGGACAGCTGTGTGTTTCTCTAGGAAAAAACAATGTGCAATAAAGAACCAAAGTGTCGTGCTGTAGGGCTGGAGGGGTTAATACACAGAAAACAAGTGATACTTTTATGGACCTACCTGGTTATCAAACTAATCAATGAAAATTGAAACAATGAAACACATAAGACATAACTGGTCAAAATACAAAAAAATTAAGAAAAATGAAAGCATATCTATTGGGAGAAACTATCAACACAATTGAAAAATACTTTTGAAAAAGAAATAAAAAATAAAAAGCTATTAAACGCTTTTCTTTATAAAAACAATCCACTATCAGAAAAATGCACAGCTTAATAAATAAGGTTTACAGAAAACTCAAACCATCGCACTCTACCGTGACATTTTCTCCCTTTAGAAATAATAATAACAATAAAAATAATAATATGGCTAAGAACTGCGGCACATGCAATGCAACCAACATTGAAACCTTTTCAAATAATAATGTTAGACAAAGTTTAATCATCGAACAACAACAATGTTGCATTTTGTTGTGTGTTGATTGATAAAAAAATAAAAGATAAAAAAAGTGCCACACCTTTTTATTTGAAACTTTGTGACGTTGCAGTACTTTTTTAAGAAAATTGACGTCAGAACTTTTTTCGTTTACAAATAGCAGTGTAGAGTCTTCTCTAATCCGAGTTTTTATATTGAAGATGAATAAGTCTTTCAGCCGCGGCGTTTAAATTTCAGAAACTTTGATACAATATATTATTGGGTTAGTGTGACATTTTTCCAAAACTCAAATAGTATATAAGATGAGGTAAAAAAAACTGTTTCTATTCCTAAAATTTGTTCTTAACGTGTCAAAGGTGTTTTCTTTAATCTCTCTTTAGGAATCAAGCTGGGCCAACTTCTGGTTAAAATAGCCTATATGGTAAAAGGGGAGGCATTGATGCAGGGAGACAATGATCAAAAAACCAAGACAGATGATTTTGTCTGTCTTATTGAGATGAAATGGAATGAGGAAATAAGTCGGGTTTCCAGAACAGAACTACAAGTGAGGAAATACAACAAGCCCCAGCTCCTACCCTTAACAGAGGATCTCATGAAGCTCAAAACCCATCTTGTAACAACTCGCCAGACCAGCTTCGATAAATTGGCTGCTGATAATTCAAATATTTCAGCTTGGAGGAGCCTCGCCACTTCAACTTTGGCATCAATAATCCTGCTAAACAGACGCAGAAGTGGTGAGGTTGCCAAGATGAAATCAGACCAGTTTGGTGACCATGCTACTGGCAACTTACATGGAGAAGTCAAGAAGTCTCTTTCTCCTTTTGAGGTGAAGTTGTGTGCAACTTTGAAAAGGATCGAAATAAGAGGGAAAAGAGGTCGGAAAGTCCCTGTCCTCCTAACAAAGCAAATGACAGAATCGATGGATATCTTGGAAAAAACTCGAGAAGATGTGGGAGTCCTTCCAGACAATCGTTATTTTTTTGCAGTGCCCACATCCCTCAGCTACCTACGTGGACCTGATGCACTGCGAAAACATGCCAACTTGTGTGATTTGCAATGCCCTGAGGCTGTAACTTCAACAAAACTGAGGAAACACATCGCAACCTTGTGTCAAATCCTAAACCTTCAGGTAGGGATTATGCAAGACAAATTTAATTCATTTTGTTCTACAGGAAGACTAAGAAAAATATGAGTTTGTTGGTCAGTATAATAATAATAATAAAAGTAAATATCAATGATCAATGAGCCACATTTCTGCTGTTTCCATTGCGATACTTTAAATACCTTAAGGGAAGAAATTTTCGCGAGAAGAAATTTTTGCAGAATTTAATTTCGCGAATCAGAGTTTCAAAATGGCAAATTTCGCGGAATTTAATTTCGCGAATGAGCCGATTTTAAAAGTTTCACGGAATTTAATTTCGCGATTGAGAAGAATTTATCAACTTAGATTAACTTTTAAGCATCACGGAGTTGTTTATATTTGTTTATATTTGATAAAAAATACACGTTATAATGCTTAAAAATCAATTGTGTCCATCTTTTTTGGTAATACCTGGTCAAAAACAACAAAATAAAAGAAGAAGAAAAAAAATAGAATTTCGCGGAAATTTAATTTCGCGATTTAACAATTTTGGTGTGTTTCGCGGAATTTAATTTCGCGAATTACGCCCAAATTCGCGAAATTAAATTCCGCGAAAATTTCTTCCGCGAAAATTTCTTCTCGCAAAAATTTCTTCCCTTAAGGTAATTAACTTTAATCAATTCATCTTAGTTCAGGAATGATTTGCTCTTTATTAACCCTTCGAGCATCTTGGGGGAGGGGGGGCAAAGGGACCGGTATGTAAAATACCAACCGCTCATTTGACTAAATTGAAATTTCGCTCTGCCTTGAATGGTCAATATCTGTCACTGGTGAAAGTCAAAAGCTCCAGTAGTTCCTGAGTTCCGGCAGGTGGTCAAAGTGTATTTTACAAACCAGTAAGCAAAGTACCAAGTATACTCAATATACAAAAAAAAATTTCTGTTTCTAGTCTCTTTTATTTGACAATTTAGCCTTCAGGAACAAATTTCAGTCAAACCAGTCAATCAGTCAATACATGATTTTGGTCAAGTGTACATTCTGGTAAAAGTCATAATACTTGTCAATTTTGAGATTTTAAAGAGGGCCCTCCAAGATGCTTCCCCTAGAAAAAAATATGAAGATGCTTGAAGGGTTAACTACAGTTAAAAATATCTGCAAAAAAACTTAAAGTTCATCCTCCAGATTTAATTCAATTCAATATTATTATTTCTTCAATTCTGGAAAAAAACAGGTCTGGTCGGGCCCGTAAAACAATTAATTGGTCATGCTTAAAGGGGAATTAACGTTTGGAATTAACCCTAAGATTTTTTTTCGAAACATTAAAGAGGAAGAAAAATGTGATCGAACAAAAAAAGAACCACTTCATAATGTCTTTTATTCATAGAGTTATTCAATCTTTAATTTCTCATGATTTTGACTCTACAATGGAGAAAAACTCCCCCTCTGTTGATTTTGTGACGTCACGTGTGTTCCAACTATTCTTACTGTTACACTACATTTGGTTGTAAAAGAGATAAAAAACACAAAAATTAATCTTTTTTAGAGTAGTTATAGCAAAACGTTGAAGAAATAATACTAGGAGAGTCTAGTTAGTATTCCAAAGGTGCAGTGAACTTTCTGACGGTAAAAAGAAACTCAAAAACTGCATTTTAAATCATCATTCACCACTCTTCCCTTATAAAAAAGAGAAACACAGGGCGTGTGCTACGTCACATTTTTTGTATCCATAGCAACGCAAGGGAATTTTCAAACAACTCTTATTCCGGATGTAGAAGAGTGAAGCCTTATAAACCATATATATTTGAAATTGTCTCAATGAGCTCTATTTGAATCTGTAATTTATTTGTTGACAATTTTGAAACGTTAATCCCCCTTTAAATAGAAATAATAAATAAGTAAATAAACCAGAATAAAACATACAGTTGATTTAATAATTTTAATTACATTTACAAATGGAGGACAGGAAGCTGTTTCTACAGTCTCCCTCCAAAGTAAAGCTTCATGTTTTGAATATTTATATGTTGGAAATAAGTTTGAGCTTATATTCGTCTCTTTAAAAGAATTAGCATTTATCAATTTTCTCCAATTCATTTATCAAAACATCTAACAAGAATTTTCTTTCCTACAGGAGAGAGAGTTGGAAATCTTGGCAGGATTCTTAGGACATGACGTCAAAATCCATCGCGAGTACTACAGGCTTCCTGAATCAACAACGCAGGTGGCAAAAGTAGGGAAGTTGCTCATGCTGATGGAAAGAGGAGAGGTAGGAGATTTTGCTGGTCAAACATTGGACAACATCGAAATGGATTTAAATGGTAATAAGAACTTAACTTTTCAGTTTAGAAGCTTCTTTTTTCCAGGGCTAAAGATGGGTTTGAGAAACCACTACTACTATTAAATTTAAGTCTGGATAACTTTGCCTTATCCCTGAATGAGAAACATTAATTGCACCCTTGTTCATCATCAAGAATCAGAAGATATCTTGAGAAACAAGTCATGTGTAAAATCCTTGATTGTTTTATCTGGTTTTATACTGAAGGAGTCAACCTTTAACTTTCAAAAACAATAACTTAAAAACAAAAATAATATATAGGTGATGAAAATTAATTGTCACAAGTCAAAATTCACAATGTCCGGAGGTAAATTTCCAAAAAATGTCATATCCTCCACCCCCTAATCACTTTTTTCAGGAAGAACCCATTGCTGCATCAAATGTGCAACAGATGATGTTTGTCACTCAATAAAAAAAATTAAAATTTCTAATATCAGCTTTGCCCTAAAGAGAAGCCACCCTCCAGAATATGGAATTCATGACAATCTACAAATCGTTTTAAACATTTCAAAAACGTTTTTGAAAAGTTGGAGAAAAAAATTAACTTCCTGGAAATTTTTTTTGTAAAATACAATATTTTTTTAAATGTCCTCACAAAATTTTATTTTCACGCAGTTAGTACCAAAATTTGGCAATTTTTTAGCAAGGGACCACCCTTCTTTGCAGTTAGTACACCTGAGTACTAAGCGATTTCATCCAATTCACGCCACCACGGTACTAACTGCTTGATATATAATGTGTATAATATTTCATAGTGATTTGGTTTTAAGAGGTTTTTTGACAGATTTTTCCATGCTTATGAATAGTTGTGAAGTTGAGCATCTTTTATTTATTTCAAATTATATGTACAGCTTAACAAGACAATTGCACTAAGAATAAATCTCTTTTTATAGAAATCAACTCTGAATGCGAGTCTGATGTAGATTCAACTGATGAGAGTGACCAAAGCGAAGATGAAGAACTTAATGAAAACAATGAAGATGGTAATTACTTTACAGTAAATGGCCCCAGAATGCATTAGCATTTGCTCTCAATTTTTGCGTTTTGCAAATAATTTAGATATTTCTTCACTAAGTTCAACCTAACCATCCAAAAAATCTTTCCCAAAGACTTTTTCCCCAAAATACCATTTCAAAGTGTCTTATTTTAATCCGAAAACAGGCTCAGAGCAGATGCTTAGGTCGAAAGCTAAATAAGGCTGAAAAAATGCTTGAGGGATGCTTATATCCTAACATAAATTTTTTGAGGATGCTTACAAAAGATAATGAATCAGTCTCACACAATATGCTTAAATTTGCCTATAGAATTCTTGGCTGAGTTAATGCCAATGATAAAAATTCAAATTCTACTTGAAACATTCGATTTGCTTTGCAATAGCTTCACAAAAAAAACAAAGTAGCTATACTACAAAGTAGCTTATACTTTTTTCATAGGCTCGAGGTAATGCTTAGCATATGCTTAATTTTTCCGCCTAGATATGCTTATAAGCGCAATGCTTATAAAAAAAACACGTCTCATCAGGGCTCGAAATAACAATATTTAGGTGGTCGGACACATTGTCCAATCAAAAATTGATTTGGGTCGGACATGTCCTAAGGCTTTTAAAGTAAAATGGGTCGGACATGTCCGATTGATTTTTATGTGGGGTACATTTCAAGTATAATACAAGCTTCTGATAGAATTTTACATTGATCACGAAGAAGCTAAACAAATGCCAATTAATGGTCAGAAGCCCATGATTTTTACTTGAAGCATGCTTTCATTTGTTGAGAAAACATTTTTTGTGTGTAAATAAAGAAGTAACTAATTCTATGTAAATTATAATTTCTTTTGGAAATTTCACAACGCATCTGACAAATTTTTTGAAGGAAAGTAATTGGGTCGGACATGATGTCCGACTAGAATCGATTTGGGTCGGACATTTCAACAATTGGGTCAGACAATGTCCGATGTCCGACCGTTATTTCGAGCCCTGTCTCATTATTTCTGAAGTCAATTTTATAAAAAATAAGTTTCCCCGTTGAATGGAGCCCAAAATTATGAACAAGAAAATGTACAACATCATACCCCTAGCTCGAACACAAACGGATATACAATGTTTCAAAGTTTTTGAAATTACCCAAAAATGCAAAATTCAGAATTGACATCAAAATCAGTACTTTATGTAAAAAAAAGGCCATAAAAGGAAATATAGATCACAATTTGTCATTTTTACGAAAATCGTAAGGTACAGGTACCCTCAAATTTGATATATTCAGAAAGCTGATGCATCAGTGCACCAGCATTCTGGGGCCATTCACTGTAGCTGTAGTAAAAAAAGCATGGCTTTACTCGCAAAATATTTGCATTGACATAAAAGCAAATCAGCCCTCGAATTTCAAAAAAATTTCTGTTGTCTTTTAACATTTTAGGTTGGCTTTAAGGTAGGACTTAGGTAGGATAAGGACTGGCAAATGCAGAGGCAAAAACAATTATTTAAATGATTTTTTGTGTTTTACAGTATAAGCACCTATCCATCTATATATTTCAGAAGTTAATAAAAAATCTCCCTACATAATATGTATAGCAGGATGCAATTTAAGAGTTTTTTATTGTCAAGTTATTTTTGATGACAATGAGGAAAATTAGACATGAAATTTAACTGAAAAAAAGAGTTAAGCATTCTTGATGACAGAAAATATGGATATTAGAGGGTGTGAAAGATCGGTCAATTAAAGATTTGATTCAGACTAAGGTCAAAATAATTATGACATAAATGCAGTAACAAAACAATTAGACTATTAAGAATTTCTCCAGCATAAATTTCAATGAGAAAATGATACATTGCCCTGTCTGTTTCTAGTTTAGCTGTGCAAGAAAAATATCCCTGAAAAAAATTACACTGGAGTAATGGGCTATTCCATTTTTAAACCATACAGAGCTATCGATGAACTTTTCCAGGGGTCTGAGCCTTGATTTTCCAAGGGGTTTTATTCCTTTTTCAGATTTTCCAAGGGGGTTATTGAAGTTTTCCATGGGGTTCTCTATTCATAAAACTGACATCAATAGTTATTTTCAAGCCTCATTTTCAAGAAATTTCACTTTCCAGAGGAGCCTACCCCATATTGTAAATTGTGGTAAATAGCTATTTTTATGAAAGTTGGAATTTATTAGTAAACGGTCACGGCTGTAACTATTTAGGACACTAGGTCCTATCGTTGTTACCAACTGAAAATAAATTGATAATAATAATAATAGGGGGTTAGTGAAAAAAGTTTGTGAATATACCCATGTATGTATAAATTTTTTTGGAATAGCCCAACAGTTATTGCAAGGATTAAATTTCGTGAGTTTCAGGAGAAGTGGGCTTATTTTTTTTTAAACAAAGGGAAATTTTGTCAAAGACTTAATTTCATGAATTTTGCCTGATTTTGCAAATCCAAAGGTTTTTAAAATTTTCATCAGGATTAATTTTCGCAAATTAACGTGGACCGTCAAAATTTAGAGTGTCCACTGTACAACCTAGAAAGAACAAAACGAACCTGTTTAAAACCCATTGAAATATACCCCAGAAATGGCAGCCTTCCCACCACATTCAGATCTGATTCGCTTGGACTCAACCAATCAGAATATCTGCATAAATCATCCTCAGATCAGAATGCAACAGATCTAGGTAAACCAGGCCGTAAACACAAGAACATAGTGTCCTCCAGGGTTTGTTCCCCCCACCAAATTCTTGATTTTTTTAAATCTCCCCCCTCTTTTTTCCCCCCTTATGACTTTTCAGTTTTTTAGTTTCCCCCCTCTTTTTTGCTTTCCCCCAGAAAATTCTGAAAATATCATTTCCCCCCCATATACCTGTATAAATTTCTCAAATTTCAACCTGACACAGACGTAAAATTTTGCTGCAAAAGGAATACTAGACAAAATAGACGAAAATTGGTTAATTTTCAATCATGATCTAATCACATGATATCATGTGGACTGACCTTGGTTGCTGAGATAAAATTGAAGTGATTTCACACTTCCCCCCACCAAATTTGCCAACTATCGATATTTTCCCCCCCTTTACTATTCAAATTTTCATTTTCCCCCCTCACCCATTCAAAACTGGAAAATTGATTTCCCCCCCCCCTTTATAAAGGGGGGGAAGGACACTATGAAGAAACATCAAAATCAAAAATAAGTTTACGGGCTGGATATCCAGGCTAATCCTAGCCAGTCACCAAAAGCTCATACTCATACAAAACCCTCCCACTCATTACAATTGATAGCATTTTCAATCGATGATCAATCGATAGATTGTCCTTTAGGCGATTGCGACGGACTATTGAATAAGTAATTCCACCAGCAATAATTATTTGCATACCTAATCCCACCAGCTTAAATTATGATACCTCCATACTTCAGTGGATGCAAGTGAAACCAGCGGGAAATTGGATATAACCTACAGATAGGATTTGTTCAAATTGGCACGCTAACAACTCTCTCGAAGTAGCACACGGTAATGTTGCAGATTTTCCCGCGCAGCGTGCCATAAAGTATTTATACAACTTTTTCGTAATACGGAACAAATGATTTCCGACCCACACGTCTTGGGGTAAGTAATTTATGCTGGTGGAATTACTTATTCAATAGACCGTCGCGATTGCCTAAAGGACTATTGGATATCTATTGGTTCGGATAATCGATAGGTAGGTAATCGATAATCAGGATTTTGAGGAATGCTTGATTAACTATTGATTGATTGATTAGTCATCAATTAAATCGATTAATTATCGATTGGCCTTTTGATGATCGATTAAAAAAGTACAATGTTACAATTTTAAATTTTTATAAGTTTTTAATTTTTTTAAGAATTTTTTGCAAGCAAATAATCTTTCGCGAATTGCCCTGTTAAGAATTTTCAAAGACATTTACTTTCGCAAAAAAGAGTCTAAAGTTGTAAAAATCACGAAAGTTTCTGCTCGCGAAAGTAGTTTTGTGATCCAAGCCACGATAAACTTCCAATATGAATATCGATAAACTCAAACTTATTTAGAGTAGTTTGTACGTTTGTCGTTTGCCGTTTGTACATTTGTATGCCTCTCCGCCAAGCTAAGCTCTAAATTGGCTCGTCTCCCTTTAGAGCTTAGCTTGACGGGTTGCCGCAACAAACGATAACCATGGAATTTGAAAGCCATTCGATGACAAAAACAAGTCGCTGGTCAATCAATCAACAATCAATAGCCTTTAATGACAAATTACTAATCAATATTTAATCGATGAAACAATCGATACACAATCGTTGAAAAATATCAATCGATTAAGTTATCAATCGGTAGTTTAAAAAATACACCTTTCCTGTATTTCGAAAAAAATATGCCTGCGCATATTTTGATCGATTGGTCATCAATACACCGTTTAGGAGTGTCGACTGCGCACGCGTCAAAACAATTTTTCATTGTTTTGATTTTAGTGACCGCTCTTATCTTTCCCGCGTAAAAAAAAGGTAGGTAAAATTCCGGTTCTCGTATAAAGGAAACCTAGCAGAGAAACGGTAGGTAAAGAACTCCTTTCAAACGACCCTGCCTATGCCCCGGACAGTCCGGGGCAAATGTCTGGGGTCTGAAATAAATAACTTTTTCCCCGGATCTACGTCCGGGGCTCCAATTTTTGCGCCATAAATTTACCCCGGACGTATATCGCCGAGCACACTTTAAAGAGACTTTTTTTATAAACTAGGCAAGGTTAATAAATTAATTAAAAATAAAAAAACTAACTTTACTTACCTTTCTCTGTCTGATCAGGATCCATTTTTCAGCTTTCGGTTAGATTTTAGAATTTGATTGCTGAACAAACCACGCTTGAGATTTAAGGTTCAAATACAGGCCTCACACACGAAACGCCAAAATCAGGACATTACAATATCTTTTGGAAGACGGCGTTTGTCCACGGAAGAATATTTCAATGAATTAGAAAAAAGCCCGTGCGGTCAGCAATTCTATAAAAAGCGACCGCGCGGGCTGTAGTCTCTCAAAAACAAATAATACGGCCCCCGGGCACGCATCAAAAAACCCCCGGACTGTCCGGGGCATAGGCAGGGTCGTCCTTTCTATCATAACTTCTTTTCCTCCTGCCTGATGAATTTTTGTGAAATTTTCAGGAGAGATTCATAAAATTATCATTGATATCATGTTCAAATATCTAAATCATTCTCTTTAAAGGAAAGAAAAAAATTGGCAATGTTTACATTCCTCTAACCTTCTACAGTACTAAAGTACTGCGCATTTTTACCTACCGTTTTCACGGTGGAACACAGTGGAGATAGCGAGACTCCTAAACGGTGTATTGAAAAGTGTTAACGATTATATCGAGTGGGAGGGTCTGGTCTAGAAGATTACAAGAGATCAATGGCATTGTTTACCTCCCAAAAATCTAAAAGATGACTTTTCCAATAAACAAGGTGTATCAAAATGATCGGTCGAACCAATCGAAATGATTGGTTGAACAAATCAAATCAAAGAAGGCTCGATTACTTATCGATTATCAGAACCAATCGATATCCAATCCATCAATTGGTTATCGATTGGTCATCAATTGGAAAAAGTTATCGATTGTATCGGGTGGGAGAGTCTGGTCTATCATGAATATGTATGTATATAAATTACAATATCACCTTTTTCTAATGACACTACCAACCTTAGTATATACATGAATTAAGTAACTTACCAGAAGAATGGGTTTTCTCTTTCTTCTCGTTCTCGTTCTCGTGTGTCTTCAATTGAAATTACTTTTTTCTTTGGGTAAAAAACACTACCAACTGAATACCGAAGTAACTGGATTCATGTCCACCATCTTGTCTCCTCTTCTCCACGTGGAGCCAATGATTTTTCAGGTTAGATTTTGTGAATTTCAAGGTTTGTCTATTGCTCATTCCGACATTTTAAATTTTCCGGGGGTTTTGTTGTTTGGAATTGCTTAGGTCAGGGTTGCTAGTAACGGCTTGTCACTGTGCCGGGTGCATACTCGGCGCCTTGGGCCCAGCAGGGTTGCTAGTAACGGCTCGAATTTCAGTCAGGTTAAAAAGGGGCAATTTTACCCATATTATAATAACATTACCCCCTTCTTTTTTGTCATTCTATATAAGCATTTCCAAATCTTATCTCTCGTCAACCGAGATTTCTTGTCTTTTAGTAATTCATCAAAACAAATGGAGACATGTTCTATCAAAAAAACTTGAATTTTCTGAGATCTTGTGTCTTCTCTAGAAAAACTAGGGTTTTCACCCGAAAAACCAGGTTTTTTACAGAAAACCCAGGTTTTTGGCAGAAAACCCTAGTTTTTCTCGAAATTGTGATTTTCGCTTGCCATAAACCTAGGCTTCACTTTTAGATAAAAGCCGCAGGGCTTTACAGATATCTGTGGATCTAGCCACAGATCTGTAAAGCCCGAATAGTTAGATATGCAACATTAAGCTTTCTCCCGCAAAAAAAAAGTGAAGCAAAAAATTGACTTTTTAAATTTCGTGCCCGCGGATAAGATCTAGCATTTTAATTGTTTTTGGAGCGCGAGATCAAAAAAAGTAGGCGGCAAACGCTATTTCACATCTCTCAAATTTTAGTCACGTGACTTTGGTAGGAAATCCTTCAAAACCTAGGCTTCACTTTTCGATAAAAGCCGCTATTCCGGGCAGATATCTGTGAGATAACTAACCTGAGATCAGATCCTGATTGTTTCGAAATATGGTAAAATGTATATCTGGGGGAAGGTACTTAGGCAAAAATAGGTGCTGGGTATGTAGGGATTTTTTCACCTTCCAAAGTTTCTCTAACATCTAACCTAAGGGTTACAAAAATCAGAAAATTTCAAAGTAGAACCATAGTATAAGAAAGCCGCGGCTGGAATATGTGCCACATTGTCTTTTCCAGTAAATTGCTGTTCCATCTCTGTCTCCGAGCTTTATAAGAACATCAACATGTAGTAGGGGGAAATTGTAAAGTCGCTCGATTTTTTTAGTCAAAGCAATTGTTATACATTTTTGGAAAGCTAAGGGGTAGGGGAATCAAAATAACTTAGGTGCCAATTTGTATTTGTAAGAGTTTTGAATTGTTTTAAAGCGCAGTAAATTTTTTGATAAAGGGGCATTTAGTGAAAGCTATGACTAGTTAGCTTACGAATTTCTCTTTTCATGGTCTTTCTAGTACCCTTAGAAAGACCATGAAAGGCAAAGATACAAACTTCGTTTTTTTTTCAGACAGAAAAATCCTAAGAGGTTTTTACTTTTTTTACTTAGTCCTACCGAAGAAAAGAAAAGTAATCAAGAAGACGAAACCAAAGACGATAACAAAAACCGCAAAAAAAGGTATTTATTCGGGCACTTTGTTAAAGGGAGCATTTTATTCTCGACAATATCTAACTCCGCGTTCCATTTTTGGGCTAACGCCAATTTTCCAACATATACCGGGTGTGTAAAAAAAAAAAACGCCCCTATTTTTCGATTTTTGACGTACAAATTTCTATCCAACATAGAAGTGAAATTTTCAGGGAGGATTTAAAATTTAATTTTTTACCCTTGGTGAGAATTATACATTTGTATGTTCATTTAAAAGGAATTTATGACGATTTGGCTGACTTACGTCAATTTTTCACTGTTCACAGATTTTGATAGTTAAATTTTCCCGTATGGAACAAGAAACCACAATACGCTTCGTTTTTACCTTCTTATTTTGTCTCACTACTTTTAAAATACCAAAATGGCATTATTTTTTTGTTTCATAGGTTAAGTTCTGTTCCAAGGTAATAATTGATAGATTCTAGCTAGTTCCAGTTAGGCCATTTTTAACGTCGATTGCGACGACAAAAAAAGACTCTCAAATCGTCAATGATGCAGAAACGAATTGATGTTATTTCCTTTTGTGCATGAAAATCCTTAGGTTTTCAATTCAAGTGTTTTGCAAAAAGGTAAAGAAGCAGAACAGAGTTTGTAGAATATAATATGATCGATTAAATAATGGAAATGAAACGAATTGATGAAATTTTGTTTTGCTAAGAAATGCTTTACATTGCCTTGAACACCTTGAGATGACGATAACACTGCAAAAAGATTCTCAAAACCCCTTTAATTTGAAAAAAAAAGATAAGTTTGACATTAAAAATGATTTTGGCTTAGTAGCAGTGTTCCCATCTACATCTCGCTTCAATTTCAATTTTACTTTAAAACTGTTTTTACAGCTGATAGGAAAGCTAGAATGTAAAGGTTTGACGTCTTCTTTGACCACATTTTCAGATGACGAAATTTCGCATTTGGTGATGACCCGCATCCAATAGTCCGGCAACCATAGCCGCAGAATATCCCTAATACATACAACTCTCTAAAATGCAGTACTGTTGCGTTGGAAACGAAATCATCTAGTTTTTTTCAACTGCAAAAAAATAGAAGACAGATAAATCCTGATTTTTCGTGAGAACCTATATTACTTTATCATCTATTTTAGGGACGACAACGAGGCGAACGACGTCAAGGGAAGGTATCGCCAAAGACAAAAAATTGATAGTGGAGCAAAGCGAATGCCTCCAGGAATTTCTTTTAACGTTCTCAACACCGGGCAAGGTTGATTGTGAAAAATGCATCAAAGATGCCAATGGTGCGTTGGATGAGTACAATTGGGAGCAAATCAAATGGTTCGTTTATAACCTCAATCGATCCAAGAAAAGAAAATTAACGAACATTGGAAAACAAGCAACCAAACAAAACAAAACAAAATAAGCAGTTTTTGTTGGGCTGAAGTCTTAAGTCTTAAGGTGGCACATGGGGAAAGAAGGTTTTTTTGCCACAAAATTGTTTATTTTCAAAGTGCTCTTCCACAAACTTGCATACTCTCAAAATAAGAGGAAAAAAAGCAATTTTTTGAAATTTTTCTGATGACGTCACTAATTATGCGCATAATTATGTATGCTAAAATCATATGGTATTTGTCAGCAAGGATATCTCTGGATAGACTTTTTCAATCTATGTAAAACTTTTGAATTTTGTTGCTAATAGGTAGATGAATGTTCTGTATGAATTACTTTTTGAAATTTTTGTCTCACTTGCTCCAGGTATGCAATCAAACTCGAATTTTCCAGGAAGAAATATATCAATGAATACATATTAGATTCTAACAGTGAAAATAGTAACGATTTCGAAAAACTGATTCATGCAAAACATGCTGAATACGTTGAAGAACTAATGTTGAAAATTTCAAGTCAAAAGCTTGAATTGTGCGGCCGCTATCTTTGCTAACGTCTCTAAAATTGAATTGGAGTAAATGACGTTTAAAGTTTTTTACTTCCAGTTTGCCTAAACTAATGCTTTTTTGTGCCCGATTCCAAAAGTCCAACGTACCATCAGTCATTAAAAGTTTTCAAAGTCACTTTGATCATAAACTAAAGGCGTGCCTTGTGAATTTTCATTTAATATCTGCACGGCAAATAACTGCTTGTGGTTGGCAGGGAAATTCCCCAATGACCATAAAAATTCCCCAAAAGCAAGTTCTACTTACAGGAAGTCTTTTCAGCTCAACTTTGAAATTGAGGTTTTTCCCCATGTGCCACCTTAAGCTAAATAAAGTAAAATCTTTTTTTTCATTGACTTTTAAATTTTCAGATTCAGTGCATCGAAATACGAAAGTATTAATTTTAGGTAAAACATCTTTTTTTTCTCGCAAATTTGAAAAAGAACTTCAAAATTTTTCAACTTTCTTTTCTTTTAAAAAGAGTTGATTGAAGTTAAAAAGAGAATTGAATTATTACACTTTCTATGCACGGATAAATTCTGTTTTTGCCAGTTTATTCTTGGTGGATAGTTTTGAGAATTTCTCTTTTATTTTTCTTCACAACAAATTCTTCGAAGGGTAAATCACTTGGAAAAAGGTGTACGATACTTTTTGACTTTTTGACTTTCATTTGACTTTTTGAATTTTTTCCGACAAAAACACCCACCGCCTTCGGGCGCCCAACATCTTCCGCCCAAATCTGTCCAAAAATGCCAACCACCCATAAATTTTGCTCCACCCATCCGCCCATTCAAGAAACTTTTTGACTTTTTCATTACTTTTTTCTGACTTTTATTTAACTTTCTGACTTTTTTCTAAGAATTTTGACTTTTTCTTTGACTTTTTGACTTTATTTTAGACTTTTTGACTTTTTCTTTGACCTTTTGACTTTTTTTTTGACTTTCTTGACTTTTTTTTTGACTTTTTGTAGAGGTGTACGATAGTTTTTCGAGTGATTTAGCCCTCGAAATTCTTGATTAGAAAGCTTTGAATATGGGCCCGATAAAAGACTAATTTGGAGATGTTTCAGGGGTATTTTGAGTAAATAATACTTTTAGCCAAAATTTAATTTAATAGCAGCTGTTAGTTTAAATATTTACTTTCAATGTTGTTAGTTTGAGGCACTTTATAATCTTTTGAGCCCAATCAGTTTTTGCTTGTTTATACACCCCCTTCTCACAGACCCAGTGGGCCCCTTCCCATTGGGAAAATTGGCCGAAATATCGTCCCCGGTGGAAAATTATCCTTCAATCTTTGCCCTACTGAAAATAATCAAATGAACCAATCCTCCCTGAAAAATATTATTCTATTTTTCCTAGCCCCACTGAATTTTCTGACTTCAAAACAAAAAATTGAAATCTCCAGCTATAGAAAATATGAGAATAAAAATTCTACCGGTCTGTGAGAAGGTAGTGTACTTTTATTTTAAATTGTTGACATTTTGACATAATGATAATTGTTGCGGGTGGGTTTACATCCTAAGCTTTCTCATTGGTTGAGATTTTATCACGGAACACAATTTTTTTCTCTACACGCTTTTTTTTCTAAGAATACCTTCTTCAAGAATATCAGGGTGAAAATTGGCCAAATCGTAAGAATACCTCCAGAGTGAGTTTCACAGAGGGTAGTCATTTTCTACTTGGTAACAAAAATAACTGGATTTTTTGTACGACTTGAATTGAAACTTTAAGGTAGAAATATAATTTTAGCTTAAAATATGCGCTAAATAACATGAAATTTACGAATAGGTCATTTTTATGCTTGTTTAAGTACATTAAGAATATTTCACCCTCAATTTCGGCAATTTTTTAAAGATACTTGACCCTCAGCCAAAGTACACTATTCTTATATCAAAAGGCATGTATCCATTCGACTTACGCATCGAATACTGTAGTTTGATTTTTAAAAATTCAATTTTCTACTCATTTAAAATGAATCTCATGCTCAATCTTTTTTTCCAAATCGATCTTCCCCTCGTTACGTACCTTGTCTTTATCAAAGAATCTACAGATGTAAACCCACCCTGTGATCTTAATCTACAAAAGTAATTATTTATTTATTTTAAGAACTATTTGTTGGTCAGAGCCTTTTAATATTTAGCGTTCCCAATTAAATTGTTTAATATTTAATATTTTAACAGAATTTTAACAGAAGTTAACAGAATTCATTTATTTTCATCCTGCTTTTACTCTTTACTTTTTACACCCTCGCTCCCTGGGCGAATATCATCGCCGTATTTATTTGGATGTTATTTGACGAGTTTCAGCCCTGGTCTTGGGTTTAAAAAAATATTATGTAATCACATTTCAAACACGCGTAGCTTATTGAAAATAACTGACTCGGGTAGCTTGATTCGAATAACAAAAAGAAAACCTTGCAGCCCTTATTAACCTCAATATTCAACAAGTTTTCACTACACTCCCAGCTGACACACAACGTTTTTTCAACGTTCGCCTAACGTTCCTAACGTTATATGAACGTTGAAACAACGTTGTGTGCCAGCTGCGCTTATCTGATATTCCGATTATTCATGACGTCATAATTTAAAAAAGTTGAATATCTCAAGAACTAATGCTCGAAACGTTATGAAATTTTAACCAATGATAGAACTCATCAAGAGGAGGAGAAATCTTTTTAAAAAAAATGAAAACTAGCTGATATCAGCATTTTATTGCAAAAATTCGAATTTCTGCAATTTTTGCTGTCGTCATCAATTTTGGGAAATACTTTATTAAACTTTTATCACTGGTCCAAATTTCATAAAGTTTTGGTTTATATTTCTTGAGATATTCAACTTTTCGTATTTATGACGTCATCAATTATGACGTCATAAGCAGGTTTTCTTAAAATATATCTAATTATACTGAGAAAAATCTTAATTTGTCGTTTCTGATTGTTTGATAACATAACTAGCCTGGATATTTAGACTGTGAACTATTTTATTGATAAAATAACATTATTATTATTATTATTATTAATGCCCTTAATTTTTCATTATATATGGCCCTTTAGTCAGTCTTCGACTGGCGGGGCCATAAATGAAAATTTGCGGGCATAAATAAAATCCGCATTCCAAGACACACCAAATTCTTCAGTTGAATTAAAACACATGATTGATCCTAGGCTGCATGCATCCCCAAATTAGTTTTGATATAGGGGATGCGAATCAGGCTCTAATATCGCTTCCGAGAAAATTACCGAATAGCTATGTATTTTGCAGAATTTTGGCGACTTGTATTTTTCAAAAAACTCGATGTGTATTGTTTGAGTTATTTGATGAAGTAAATAGAAATCAAATAAAGATTCAAATAAAAAGAACATATGGCTAGAAATCTCTCTTTCTCCTCTCTTTCTTTTTGTTTATCGAAATTAATTGAATTAGCAAACAAAACTCTCAAGATAACAAAAGACGACAAACTGTCAATCAAAGTTCTCTATCATTCAACTCTTTTTTTGGTTAGCAGATTTTTTGCTAAGTTCGGAACGGTTTTGTGAGCCTGATTCGCATCCCCTATATCAAAACTTATCAGAGGGGATGTGTGCAGCCTAGATTGATCCCGTTGTTGCTTTCTTGATCCCCGTGTAAAAGGTACTTGACATCGAATGTGTAAACCGACCTGAAAGGAACAGAAAGATTGATGTAGCATCTCATTTCAGAATGCTAAAACTACCCTTCATGATCGAAATAAAAAGGGTAGCTTTCCAATGATGTGTAAATTATTATTCTTTATTATAAGGTAAATGTGGAATTTGGTGTTGTGACGGGAATTGTGGGTTCGTGTTGGGGTCTTTGTATTGGGATTGGGGCCAGGGTTGAGATTGACGCTGGCGAGTTTGTGGTTTCAGACTGACACAGGGGTGTGAAGACTTACCGGGTGGTCCAGAAAAAACATGTCAAAAATTATTTTTTAAATTACACAAAAAGTTTTGTATGTAGGTCTACTAAAATTTGCACAATTAAACAATTAGACATATTCGAAACTTCGTGCAAAAAACTGGGCTTAAAGGATCAGAATTGAGACAACTACAAGTTTTTTAAGAAATAGTACAATTTTTCTATTGCAGGAAAATGATGAGAAATTAACGTCAAAAAATTTATGAGCGAAGCAGTTTTGCTATCGTGTGTGCGTACCTTTAACTATCTATCCTTTCGACTCTCTATAAGGCAGGGAGAGGGGAAAAACGTTTCGAATCTCCGAGTCGCGCGACACCAAAATATTTAGGGGATAAAATACAAAGGATATTCACCGAAATGGTAACTCAAATTACCTCCGTCATATCAAATTTGACGTATACGTCAGAATGATACGAAGAACGAGTCTACCCTCCGTGACCCGGTGAAGAATATCCCGGGAAATGATAAAACAAATTACCTCCGTTATAGTAAATTGTTATATTTGAATTTAGAACACAAATAGTGACGATCTATTAAAATTAGTCGTTTGTTTCTTATAAAAAAAACGTTAAGAAACCAAAATTTCATGCTCTTGAAATATTCTTTCATATTCAAGAATTTGTGGGAAAAAAAATTTCCATCTCATCAAAAAATTGAGTAATTTGGCTATGAACATTGATGTATGCTTATTAATAGTGATTCTTATAGATAAACATGCGTTTTTGAGCCAACAAAATTTTTTTGAAAAAATCTGCTTGAGCCATCTCTTTACCACTCTGACAACTGATGATCTCTTAATTCCAGTGTATTTCTCTATTTCCCGCGGTGACAAATGTGTACCGGGGTTGTCCTCTTGAGAACATAACATTCCATAACCTGGGTAATTGTGATTGCTTTCCATAACAATCTGACGAAATCGTAAGGACCACGTTCGTCTAAAAGGACTAGGAATGACAACAAAGTTGTGAATGAATAGGGCACCGTATCAGTTTTTGAGCTTCCGGCGCATAACAAGATTCTTGTTGTAGAATTTTCCGCGGGAGGATTATTTTCCTCAGATGTTTAATTTTCAAGCACCTTCAGAGGTTTACCGTCCCTGTCACCCTTGCACTGTTACTTCTGATCTTGTCTGTTATTGTCGGTTGTCTTTCATAACATTAATTGATGTCTACAAAAACCCCTGAGCAAGAAGGAAGCAAAAGTTGGAAAAACGAATCATATGAAAAAGTGCCTATATAGAAACGTCACCTTCTCAATCGATTACAAACACCAAAATATATTGAGGAAATATTGAAGGAATTAATAAAGGTTACAAAAATGGGCCATAAAACTTTTAACAGACAACATGGAGCATGATGAAACCTTACAACTGTTAAAACAAAAACACCCTGAACCTCTTGAAGTTGATGTCATAACAAACCCCCAAAAGCTTCTGTTCGACAGACATTATCAGAACCTCTGTACCTGGACCATCAGGATTGGACGGAGATGGATGGCGATAGAACAACTATTTCAAACTTTGCAAAAACAGTTTGTTCTGAAAACCACTCATCGAATTTTCTTGAAAGCCTTATGGCATCTTATCTGATCCCTCTGGACAGAACCCAGGTTTGCGTCCTATTGGGGTTGGTGAAGTACTCAGGAGGATGCCATGCGTTATGAACAGGGTGAATCCGAAGCAGTTTTATTGATTGACGCTGCAAATGCCTTCAACGCTGTCAATAGAAACATTTTTTGCACAACATTAAGGTAACGCTGTCAAAGTAATCTGCCCCCACTCTCAACTTTTGTTCAGAACTGCTTTCAGTCTCCATCTCGATCATTTGTTTTTGGGGGAAGGAGCTAGAATCAAAAGAAGGCACAGCCCAGGGAGATCCCATAGCTATGTTCGTTAACGCTATGGAAACAATCCCATTGATCATCAAACACGTATAGTCAGGATTCTACCGAAGAGCTGGGTATGCTGACGACCTCTTTGGTGCTGGAAAAATTAAGGAACTGGCCAAGTTCTTTGTGACACCGAAGTAAACCTTGATGCCCCCTGAGTATCGTGAAGAATTCATGACGGAAAAAGTTGAAAGTACTGAAAGTTCTCTTGAAAATAGCTAATTTCGCTCCTCGGGAAGCTTACACACGTTTTACTGCTGGATATAATCACAAATTAAACTACTCTTTGAGGACGATTTCAGATATTTTTGTTCGACCTTGAGAGAGTAGTCGAGATTATTTTGACAGAGTTTATCCCAGCGGTTACTAATGGTATTATTCCGACCGAAGTAGAACGAAATCTATTCTCTCTCTCCCACCTAGCAAAGGTGGCCTTGGTAGCCTAATTTCTAGCGAACAATCAGATATTGAATTCCAAAATTCCTGTTGAGTAATCGAAGCCCTATAAAAGGACATAATCGCGATCAAGACGCGCGGGGAGCCAGAAAACCGAACGAAAAGTCAAAACTGCGAAATCAAACATTAAACAAAGAAAGAAGGAGCTGATCGAGCGGAAGCTGAGAGACATTAAAGATTCAAACGAAATTTCAAAGTAGAAACAAAAGCGCTGATCGATCTGAACAACGAAAGTGGGGCCTCGATATGGTTATCTACTCTCCCGATCCAAGAAGAAGGCTACTTTAGGCGTACAAACTTTCGCGAGCAGAAACTTTCGCGAGGACGAAAAATCGTGAAACTCACGACATTTACTTTTGCGAATTTAACGGAAAAATATTTTTCGCGAGCATAAACTTTCGCGAATCAAGACATAAAATTGAGAATTTTCACATGAAAAAAAAGCTTAGAGGGACAAATACTTCTTGGATTGGCTTTCAAACATTTGTCCTTTGACTTATTAGTCTTTTAGCAGGCTAAAAAGTGTTTTAGCAGGCTAAAAAGTGGCATAAAGTTGCATTTTATTCACAGTTTGAAGTTTTACAAATTTTCTATTCTGTCAAGGATTTTTCGCGAGCATTAACTTTCGCGAATGGCCTTTCCTAGAATTTTTAAATACATTTACTTTCGCGAAAAGGGCCAAAATTCGCGAAAATCGCGAAAGTTTCTGTTCGCAAAAGTTTGTACGCCTAAAGTACTGTCTAGATAGACAATCATTCTGGGTCCTGATTAGAATTCGCTACGGGTATCAATTGTCACGTCTCCCAGAAAAATGTCCCTGCAGTGCAAATTTTAACCCTCTCCTGCAAAAAGGGAGGATTTGTTACCCAGAGGCGTAACGCACTACACAACGTTACCGCCAAACTAATGTCCGAAGTGCGTGCCACGACGTTAAAACAGAACCCTAGCTGAATGAACTCTCTGAGGAAAACTTACACGAACGTACAGCAAACGCTACATCAGAGGCTCGACTCAATATCTCAGCTCGCAACTCAGGTCACACGCCAAAGGGCATTCTTCGACATAAGAGGGTGTTTAACCCAACCACCCGGAGGTATGACAATTTGACTACCAAGAAGAAATACGAAATCAACAAACGTGAAAAGAAACGTCACTATAACGGGAGAGTTTTAGAAATCGAGCAAGGATCATTTAGCCCCAAGGTGCTCAAGAGAGAATGGTGTTTAAGAGACTGACAGATCTGCTTGCAGACAAGAGAAAAACAAACACCAGTTTGGTTGCCTTAATGGGTCAGAGGCAAAGTGAACTTTTCGATCATGAAATCGCTGATAAGTTGTGTGCGTGGGACAAGACACCCCTGGTACAAGGAGAATATTGTTTGGCACTATCCAGAAAGATGATCTCTAAGACGTTATGTCCAAAATCTCGAATTGAATTCGAACCCGGATAATTATTGATTCTATCTTTGATTTTTATTGATATATTTTTGTTCTGACAATGTACATTTTTATCTATTTTATCTACCGTTTTTTAAGACCAATTCGTCAACTGTGACCCTGGGAAATATATTGTTTCTACTCAATAAAAAAAGAAAATTATGAACAGCTGTTATCAAGTTAGCATTCCGACTCCGAGGACTTATGACACACCTTTTAACATGAACCTGCATTCCGAGGACTTATGATACACACCTTTGACACAAACCTGCATTCTGAGGACTCGTGACACACGTTTGATTTTAACCTGCATTCCGAGGACCTATGACACACCTTTGACATAAACCTGCATTCTGAGGACTTGATAACACATCGCTTGTTCAAGCCTACAATGTGAGGACGTCCTCACAAAGAAGGACTGAACAAGCGAAATCATTAATTTTGATATATTATTTACTGATGATTGATTAGAATTATAGATCAACTATTTTGAGTTAAATATGATTAAAAAGGAGCCTTCTACCTAAAAATTAGCAAAAATAAGAATTGACACAATTTGTGTCCAAACCAGCATACTAAGGACCTAACCTAAAAATTAAAGTAATAACAAAAATTGTCTTATTTACCCCTAAAATGAGGTTTAAATTCATTTTTAAAAAAGTTACAAAGTGAGGACCTGATCTCAGGTCCTCACTTTGCGAGAGGTCCTCACTTTAACGGTTACAACACACACAGGTCCTTGGTATGTAGGATTCGCTAACACACACACACACACACACACACACACACTGCCTTCCACTCTACAGCTTCCAGTTTCAAAATTACAAAAAGAAATTTTGCCGGCAATCATAAATCATAAAATAATGTAAGTTTTTTTTCCGGGGGTTTGCAAAAGTATTTCCAATAATGTAGATATTATATTTACAGTATTTAACCATAAACTGTGTATGTAATACACTTAGAATTATCTCATTTTACAAGAAATTTAGATATTTTAGTATCTTCTTGTGTTTTAAACGTCAAAAAGTATGCTTCAAATAGTCTTTTTGATCCCCGGTATTCATCAGTGCGGACTTTGGTTCGTAAACGTTCTGGCGCGTCCTTCTTTCAGCAACATAGAAAAACCAAGAGAAGTTCATCTTTCGAGAAGTTGAAAGACGTCGAAATACGAGCGTCGAAATTTTTGCTTTTTTTATAAGAAAATTTTGGCTCAGGCTGGGCTGTCTGGACTGTTCATAATTTTTCGAGGTTTTTAGGCTTAAATGTTCTTACGATTAGTTTTTTTCCTCAAGAAATTAAAATGGCTTAAAATCTCTTAAAACCCATTAAAATCAGCAAACTCGTGTTCTTTTAAAATTGTTCCTATAAAAAAGCGTGTATTTAAAAAATATTAAACATTAAACATTAAACGTAAAAGTGTAAAAGTTGGAAATTTCGAAACTTTTGAAATACAGAGAAGTTCATCTTTCGAAAAGTTGAAAGACGTCGATAAACGACTTTTCGACATCTTTTTGAAAAATTGAAAGTTCATATTTCAAAACTTTTGAAATACAGAGAAGTTCGTCTTTCGAAAAATAGAAAGTTGTTGGAAGATTAATTTTCAACAAAATTCAACAAACTTGTAAGTTCGTCTTTCCAAATCTTGGAAAAATAGAGAAGTTCATCTTCCTAAAAGTCGAAAGACATCGAAAGATGAGCTTCCAATATCTTTCAACAAATTTGAAACTTCATCTTTCGAAAATTTTGAAAATTTGTTGAAAGTTGATCTTCTCAACATCTTTCGAAAATAGAAAGACAAGATTTCGCCCAGTGAGTAGAACAACAGAGACTTTTGTCGAAGTTTTGACGTTGTTAGCAAGGTATTCCCAAGTGGTATATCATCAAAATCTATTGTTTCATTTTATGCTTTGAACGAGGCGGCAACGAAGCTAGATGTGTTATCTTCAAAAAGACAAAGGAGATGGATGTCCAGTCGTTTATATGTTCATGCTGAAACATAGGGCGCGTTCACACTGGAAAGTTTACTTAATTAAATCTATCAAAGTTAAACAAAGAGATTTATGATGGATGAATACACTGGTTTATTGCCCCCGGCCGCAGGAGCGCAGCGACGAGGAGGCACTCATAGTTTCACGCATAGATATTGGACTGGAATTTCGAATCTTTGCGCGTTTTGTTTTGTCGCGCAAGCCTACCCGTAGTTAGTCTCTTCCGTAAATGTTTCCGGGACGGCAGTTGCTAGCCTAAAAACTTTTTCTTTATAATAGCAGGCGCCGCGGGCATTTTACTCAGCTTTCGACAGTAGATTCTATTCCGCTTGTAGAATTTTGCCCGATTGGTCAACATGCAGGAAATGGAATGAAGAAGTTTCTGGAAGTTTTTTTAATAAATTCAAGCGCTGCAATCAAAATACTTGACACAATTTACTTTTGACTTTCGGATTAAGCAAGATATAGACATATACCAATCAGTGAATTTGCTGACAGTCAAATTACAATCTGTCTTCTGTCTTAGAATATGGACAAAAGTGATTATTGTATGTTGGCGGTTGAATTGGCAACGAAATTCCACTGTAACTAAATTTATTCGACAATCGTCATTCAACATACTCTACTCCCAACAAAATGCTTAAAAGATCTGTGTTATGGTACTTCGACAGTAAGTACAAATATTTTTTTCTTTGTGTACTTTTATAAGCCTTGGTTTTATTAATCTTTTATGTTTAGCCTGTGTTCTTATTGATACTTTCAGGCACTATTTGGGAAATTATTATCAAAGATTGAAAGAAACTTTTGTGAACTATTTTTGAGGAAATTTCAGTACACTCATCATAATATATAGGCGGTCATCAAAAAATTGTTCTATTCGCGTCACCCGCCCGCCCGCAAAAAAAATCTGGGAAAAGCAACAAATGTTCTTTTAAAGTATAGCTTTTTTCTCAATTGCTCTGACGACCATCGAAAAATTGTTTTGCTCGCGTTACCACCCGCCCCTGAGTTACTGGCGTGATAAAAAAAACCGGGAATGTTTTTGACCACCCGTTTGCCCGCATGCATTTTTAACACCCATTGCGACGTGAACAAAGCATTTTTTCGATGACCGCCATATCATCTAATTTCATGTTTCTTATTTTCCCTTTAAGCTTTTTATGAATGAGGATTCGTTTACCTTGACAACGCAATATTACCTCGTTTATTGCTACTATCATGAACTTCTAACGACTGGACGGAGAGCTCCTCATATATGCGCGTAGTTTTCATTGTTTCAAATAAATAGGATGATCACGTTCTGTTCACGTGATATTGCGTCAGAAAAAGTCGAGGTCTCGATAACCCAGTTGTTGTGATTTGTATGAATGTCGGGCAAAAAAACAATCTTTTTCGAAAGCACTCTGCCACAATCAGTGTGAAGTGGAAATTTTTGACATTCAAGCTTTTTCATCAAAATATTGACAACATCTATTGGAAGAAATCTTTTAAATACAGATTCACATCCAAATATAAAGGTAGGAGTTGGATGTTTATTTCTTTTTTCTATGAACAGTGCGTCACAAACCGCGATATTTCGATGGCACGGAAGCACTTCAAAACACCAGCTTTTTTGGAGTTTTGTCTCGTTTACCCAAACGCTTCAATCTCGCGTAGGCTTAGGGGTCAAGACTAGAACCCCCAATACGAGACATTTGCCTGACCGAAAAAAAATCATCATCATCAATTTTGTTAATTGTCAGAATCGTTTACTCACTGGAAATACGCAACTTTCTGAAGCATCGTTTTTTTTCGGCTGTGCTTCATTTTAAAAATAACGAAGATGAAAAGTTACCATCAATCTCGCGAGTAAAAGAAAGTATTCTGACTAGTCTATGAAAAATGCGCTCGCGCGGCGAATAGAATATCTCGCAAATTAATATATGCATAAAACTGACTAAATCCTTTCTTTTTTATGCTTAGGTGACGTCACCATCGATCCTGACTTGACAATGGAGAACCAGTTTGGCAATGCATAATTATTACGAGCGGTCGAGAAAGTTTGTGTGACGCAAAAATTGCGCGATAAACAAAGCGCTAGAAAAACGCCCACTAAAAATTGAAACTTGGAATTTATTGAATATTTCACTAATGAAGTATCAATTTTTTTGTTTTTGTAATTATTATAAATTCATAATTTTTAAATACTATTTTTTGAAAGTCAAAGGACAATAAAAAAGTGAATTTAAGCTGATTGGGTGGATATTGGGCGGGGACGGGCGTTTTGCACGTTCCGAGATCGGGAATTAAACGAGAGTAAAAGACGGGGGCGTCTTAGTATGTAATATTAATTCATTATTTTCTTATTTTTATTTTTCGCGAATGAAAAATGAATTTTTATATTTGAATTAGGGATATATAATATAATATATTATATTTGATTGTCAATGCCAAAAGATATTTCTTTACTTTACAAATAATCTGCTGTGTTCCTTCGCCACTTACCCCCAGATTGTTTTACTAGGCACATCGGTCACGTAAATAAAAACACGTGCATATGTTGAAGCCGACTGTGGACTGACCGAAATTGCAATTACATAAATTATTGTGGAAGTGAACGCTTTAGACGAATGTTTTGGAAATCAAAAAGACAACTTTTGTGAGAATGTTGAGTTTTGTTTATATGGCAGTTTGTGATGGACTGATGAAATGAGAGGGAAAAGTATGTTGTTGGAATGAGAATGCTGACAGGCTGATGAGGTTTCTTCATACTGACTCTCTAACTAAAATTATCAATTTTTTTTTGATTTTCACAAATCTTCCCTCTTATACATTACTGATAGTACAGGAAACAATTTAGCAAATGTGCGTTCGAAGAACTACTACCCTACTACCTTCACTGTCCTTCACTCAAATGTATAGAAAATTAAATATAGCTATACCAAGGTATACCTTGTCAAAATTGCTTTTTTAAAGAGAGTACATTTTTTTACATTTTTAGGATTCTCATTCTGTGGTGTCAACAACAGAAAATGGTTGTATCCACGACTAACATTTATTCATTGAACGGGATTTGTATGTATTGTAAGAGGAGCAGATGAGAGAAACTGATGTCAAGAAAGATGAATTACCTGTATTTACGATAAATCATACGTTATGATGTTTGACGTTACTCCCCAGCTGGATTGATCTAAATCAATGTCGTTAATCAACTGGTCAAATTCTAATAAAAAGCAAAGCTTTTAAGAAAGTTTGTTATTAAATCTCTCACACACGCAGAAAAAAATCGATATGCATTTCTTTAAATCATGACATTATAATGACAGGACTTATTTGGAAATGAATTTCTAAATTGAACATGTGATAGTTTGGTATATTATATATGACTTTCCTGAATATACTTTAAGTCAGATTGGTCAAACTTTGTTAAAATATTGGAAAATACACATGAAAGACTGAAATGGAATGATGGACTGAAATGGAATGATGGTCAGCTTTTTTGTTATTTTGTTTGCTGACAATATTGACACTCCCAGCGATGGTAAGGTCATAGCTGCACAATGACCAAAATTTGTATGTGAACATAAATTGGCAGTGACTCTGGAATGTAGTGGCAAAAATCAATTTTTATTTAGAATTTTTTTTTCAAAAATTTTGATTGGATTTTACTTATGTTATTTTTGGTAATGAAAACTTTTTTCTACTGTAATTAGGATGATTTTAATTTATTAGACTGAAACAAAGATTAATTTCAAAAGCTTTAGAAATATATTGGAGTCCAAAACAACAGTGCTGACATTCTGCAGAATGTATTTAAATTTTACTTTAATTTTGAGGTGGGATTTCGGTTAAGAAAGGGCTTAGCTATCTAGAAATTAGTTCAAACATATTTTAGCTGAATTTTATTGATTTACTAATTTTATGTACAATTTTTTTTAATGTTTACAGGATAAATCTCCATGCTGTAGAATTTAATCAAATTAATTTGATAAAAGTGTACACAATTTGATCAGTCTTTTTTTCACAAAGCAATAAATTACAGTATTTCAAAGACCTAAATCATGTGTGTGCATCATCTTTTTCAATTTTACAATTTCTGAAATGAAACCTGTTTAATACCACATTTCAACAACATTTCACAATTTTAATTTAGAAAATCTTTGGCCATTTGAAAAAAAAACACCTAATTTTTTCAGCAAAAGTACAAGTTAATTCCTCAAAATTTTTACTTTTTTAATTGAGCAAAAAGTTTTATGAATTTTAAATCTGAACAGGCAAAAGAAGTTTTCTTACGAGGCATTTTGGTACGCCTGGTGCTTAGAGTGTTATCAGTTTTTTGTTTAACCACTTGTTTAACCCTATTCGTACTAGGGGGGGGGGCTCTTTCTGTTCGGAGGTCAAACTATTGGTAATAGCTCCTGAAATAATAGAGCTTTTGCCGTGAAATTTTCTGTAAATTCCTAACTTTTATTTTGCTTCAAAATAAAAAAAAATTGACACCTAAATATTTTCACACCTTGAGCATGATGACATTTCTGACAGTAAGGTGTCACAAAAATTGACACTTTTCCAATACAAATTTATTTTGAATGTCAAATATATCGTTTAAACCGTAATTTATTGAATATTTAGGATAAAATAAGCATTTTAAACTCAGACAACTTTTTTCTAAAGCCTTTGTTAGAATACAATAGCTATTTATAAGAACAATGGAAAATTTCGGTTTTTGCTCACTTTGGGCATGATGAGTGACGTCATCAAAAAAAAAAATTGTCAAAAGTTACCTTACGTGACAAGGAGCTTGTGTGCCAAATTTCATCCAAAAAGACCCACTAGATCAAAAGTTAAGGGGTGGTACCGGAAAAGCCCCCCCCCCTAGTTCTGAACCGCCCCTAAAAGCCTAGTATGAATAGGGTTAACTGAATGCCATAAATATCTTAGATTTTATCATACACCCAGATAGACCTCGTAGTAGTAAGTACACCTAATATAAAATTGGCAATTTGTAATATTTCTACTGATTTTATGTATATAAGGGAGCAAAATTAATAACTTTTCCTAATTTGGGTAGAAAAAAGGAGTGACACAAAAACTGGCCAGAAATAAATGAAATTTTGAAAGCAAAAGTTTGGGTATGAAAGAGAAATCCCGAAATCAGACCAGACATTAAACTTGTTTTAATTTTTCTTTAGATGAAATATATTTACCAGGACCCTTATTAACTGGCACAAAAATCTTATTTAAAAATTATACAATTTTCCAAGACAATAATAATCATTTTAATATAGGAGCATGAGTCTGCTAATGTCACCCATTTTCGGTTTTGTCAACTTTTCAACTTTAAGGCTCCAGTGAAAAATCTAGGTGCATGCAATAATGATACCAGCTGATGTTTTTTATCAGTCTTGATACTGGCAAGCTTAAACAGTCATTTTTTCACTTTACAAAGTACACAATTTTTTTCAGGACAGCTTTTTACATCAAAATGTGAACGGAAAATGAGGTTTTTAGCAAATTGTCTAAGTTCATTATTTAATAATCTAGGCCAATCATGTCTGATCATACTTAATTTTTCTTTTTATTACAGCCAAGGGATATGAAAAACAAAATCTACAAAAAGATTTTTCAAAATGAAGTTTTTCCCAGAATAAATGCAAAAAGTTGCGGACATAACTTTTTCCGTTCACAAAGTTATGTCCGCACACAATTGATTTGCTAGAGAAGTGAAAGTGTTAATATCTATAGTTATTTGATTTTTAACCCTTCCCATCCATTAGAGAACCAAACCAAGTAACACTAAAATACCAGTTGTCCTTCATTGAAAAATATTCCATTTTGAAGTGAACAGGGTATGATTTCCGTTCACAATTTTGAGTTATGTCCGCACATTATTTTATCCTTTAAATTTTCAAAGGAGTTATTCTTACTCAGCTGAATCATTTTTCTATATCAAGGGTCATATTTGGGGTCATTTTATACAAATTTGAAGTCCCAAAGGCTATTGTTGGGAGACGGTGAAACAAATAGTTTCTCCAAAAATTAGTTATGTCCGCAACAAAAAGTTATGTCCGCAACAAATCATGAAGTTTTCTCAGCCCCCAAACACCATTTTTAGGTTTCTTTGACAAATTATTGCATTTGAGGTCATTATAAGTTGGTCAAAACCAGAAAAAGTCTGATAATTTTCCATTGGCAAGATTTCAGTTTTTTCACCTCATATCATATGTATTTCATGTTGCGGACATAACTATTTCATCTAAAATGTTGCTGATAAAGTGTATTTGCAAGCTGGCATGATGTTTTATTATATGGAAGTAGTGCTTAGGCTATTAGAAATAGAAAACAAATACTCTGATGCCAAGTTGAGGTCCAAAATTACAATTTTAACAGAAAAATAACCTTTTTGTTTCTTTGAAAATGATGGTTCTGAGCCTGCGAGCTTGAATAAAGGATAAATCGTGCATTAATTTGCATATTAAATTCATTGTGTAGTGTACACACAACATAATCTACTACACATTCACTTACAGACTGGTTAGAATTGCTCCAATTTGTTCAAAACAGAGTCATATTCTGTAGCAAATTGTATGTTGCGGACATAAATATTTAAAGTATTTTATCAGATTTTTGACCCCCTTAAGTGTCTTAAGCAGTTATGCTAACACTTTGACAATACTAAAGAGTTACATTTGTAAAAACCATGCATTTCCTTGTTTTTTTTTAATTTTTTGTGTCCTCTAGAGGGTCGTTCTTCTATTAGAAACATGAGAAAGTTCTAATATCATTGATAAGTCTTCTTTTGTTCTTTTCAAAGAAAAACATGTAATAACTGAAATCAAACCAAACCAAATCTTTTGGTTTTATATATATTTTATTTCTTAAAATACGAAAATGAGAAATACCCTTATAACTTATCAATGGATGATCCAAATGACATAACACTCCACTGATGTAAGGCACAGGTATTGACAGTTTAGAACACAAAAAATTGACTTCATATGCTGACGTCAGCAAATTCTGCTAGAACATTACTTAAATTACGAAAATGAGAAATATAATGAACCTAAATGGTATCTGCACGAAATTTTGCTCACAAACTTGTATTGGTAGGAGAAGGGCTTCTGAAAAATTTCATCTCGTTTTGCTGACGTTAGCACTTTTTATAAGAATATTTCTTAAATTCGTAATTTGAGAAATAAAATATTTCTCAAAATACTAATTTAAGAAATATGCTCGTAACTTTTGATTGGAATATGACAGCAAATTCAAATTTTGCAGTCTTGTACCACATCATACTCTGGAGTCTCGGTCCAAATTTGAAATCAATCCGATGACGTCATTGACTTATAAGGCAAAATCATCATTTTCGATTTATGCAGCCAAACGTGTACACTTGGCCAAAAGCTAGAAATGGCCATAAATTCTGAACTAGGAATAGCCAGTTGCCAAAATTTTGCTCACAAGCTGGTATTGATAGGAGGAGGGCTTCTGAAAAATTTCATCTCGTTTTGATGACGTTAGCACTTTTTATAAGAATATTTCTTAAATTCGTAATTTGAGAAATAAAATATTTCTCAAAATACTAATTTAAGAAATATGCTCGTAACTTTGGATTGGAAAATGGCAGCAAATTCAAATTTTGCAGTCTTGTACCACATCATACTCCGGAGTCTTGGGCAAAATTTGAAATCAATCCGATGACGTCATCGACTTATATGGCAAAATCATCATTTTCGATTTATGCAGCCAAACGTGTACACTTGGCCAAAAGCTAGAAATGGCCATAAATTCTGAACTAGGAATAGCCAGTCGCCAAAATTTTGCTCACAAGCTGGTATTGATAAGAGGAGGGCTTCTGAAAAATTTCATCTCGTTTTGATGACGTTAGCACTTTTTATAAGAATATTTCTTAAATTCGTAATTTGAGAAATAAAATATTTCTCAAAATACTAATTTAAGAAATATGGTCGTAACTTTGGATTGGAAAATGGCAGCAAATTCAAATTTTGCAGTCTTGTACCACATCATACTCCGGAACCTTGGTCAAAATTTGAAATCAATCCGATGACGTCGTCGACTTATATGGCAAAATCATCATTTTCGATTTATGCAGCCAAACGTGTAAACTTGGCCAAAAGCTAGAAATGGCCTTAAATTCTAAACTAGGAATAGCCAGTTGCCAAAATTTTGCTCACAAGCTGGTATTGATAGGAGGAGGGCTTCTGCAAAATTTCATCTCGTTTTGCTGACGTTAGCACTTTTTATAAGAATATTTCTTAAATTCGTAATTTGAGAAATAAAATATTTCTCAAAATACTAATTTAAGAAATATGCTCGTAACTTTGGATTGGAAAATGGCAGCAAATTAAAATTTTGCAGTCTTGTACCACATCATACTCCGGAGTCTTGGTCAAAATTTGAAATCAATCCGATGACGTCGTCGACTTATATGGCAAAATCATCATTTTCGATTTATGCAGCCAAACGTGTACACTTGGCCAAAAGCTAGAAATGGCCATAAATTCTGAATTAGGAATAGGCAGTCGCCAAAATTTTGCTCACAAGCTGGTATTGATAGGAGGAGGGCTTCTGCAAAATTTCATCTCGTTTTGCTGACGTTAGCACTTTTTATAAGAATATTTCTTAAATTCGTAATTTGAGAAATAAAATATTTCTCAAAATACTAATTTAAGAAATATGGTCGTAACTTTGGATTGGAAAATGGCAGCAAATTCAAATTTTGCAGTCTTGTACCACATCATACTCCGGAAACCTTGGTCAAAATTTGAAATCAATCCGATGACGTCGTCGACTTATATGGCAAAATCATCATTTTCGATTTATGCAGCCAAACGTGTAAACTTGGCCAAAAGCTAGAAATGGCCTTAAATTCTAAACTAGGAATAGCCAGTTGCCAAAATTTTGCTCACAAGCTGGTATTGATAGGAGGAGGGCTTCTGCAAAATTTCATCTCGTTTTGCTGACGTTAGCACTTTTTATAAGAATATTTCTTAAATTCGTAATTTGAGAAATAAAATATTTCTCAAAATACTAATTTAAGAAATATGCTCGTAACTTTGGATTGGAAAATGGCAGCAAATTCAAATTTTGCAGTCTTGTACCACATCATACTCCCGAGTCTTGGTCAAAATTTGAAATCAATCCGATGACGTCGTCGACTTATATGGCAAAATCATCATTTTCGATTTATGCAGCCAAACGTGTACACTTGGCCAAAAGCTAGAAATGGCCATAAATTCTGAATTAGGAATAGGCAGTCGCCAAAATTTTGCTCACAAGCTGGTATTGATAGGAGGAGGGCTTCTGCAAAATTTCATCTCGTTTTGCTGACGTTAGCACTTTTTATAAGAATATTTCTTAAATTCGTAATTTGAGAAATAAAATATTTCTCAAAATACTAATTTAAGAAATATGCTCGTAACTTTTGATTGGAAGATGACAGCAAATTCAAATTTTGCAGTCTTGTACCACATCATACTCTGGAGTCTCGGTCCAAATTTGAAATCAATCCGATGACGTCATCGACTTATATGGCAAAATCATCATTTTCGATTTATGCAGCCAAACGTGTACACTTGGCCAAAAGCTAGAAATGGCCATAAATTCTGAACTAGGAATAGCCAGTTGCCAAAATTTTGCTCACAAGCTGGTATTGATAGGAGGAGGGCTTCTGAAAAATTTCATCTCGTTTTGATGACGTTAGCACTTTTTATAAGAATATTTCTTAAATTCGTAATTTGAGAAATAAAATATTTCTCAAAATACTAATTTAAGAAATATGCTCGTAACTTTGGATTGGAAAATGGCAGCAAATTCAAATTTTGCAGTCTTGTACCACATCATACTCCGGAGTCTTGGTCAAAATTTGAAATCAATCCGATGACGTCATCGACTTATATGGCAAAATCATCATTTTCGATTTATGCAGCCAAACGTGTACACTTGGCCAAAAGCTAGAAATGGCCATAAATTCTGAACTAGGAATAGCCAGTCGCCAAAATTTTGCTCACAAGCTGGTATTGATAGGAGGAGGGCTTCTGAAAAATTTCATCTCGTTTTGATGACGTTAGCACTTTTTATAAGAATATTTCTTAAATTCGTAATTTGAGAAATAAAATATTTCTCAAAATACTAATTTAAGAAATATGCTCGTAACTTTTGATTGGAAAATGGCAGCAAATTCAAATTTTGCAGTCTTGTACCACATCATACTCCGGAGTCTTGGTCAAATTTGAAATCAATCCGATGACGTCATCGACTTATATGGCAAAATCATCATTTTCGATTTATGCAGCCAAACGTGTAAACTTGGCCAAAAGCTAGAAATGGCCATAAATTCTGAACTAGGAATAGCCAGTTGCCAAAATTTTGCTCACAAGCTGGTATTGATAGGAGGAGGGCTTCTGCAAAATTTCATCTCGTTTTGCTGACGTTAGCACTTTTTATAAGAATATTTCTTAAATTCGTAATTTGAGAAATAAAATATTTCTCAAAATACTAATTTAAGAAATATGCTCGTAACTTTGGATTGGAAAATGGCAGCAAATTCAAATTTTGCAGTCTTGTACCACATCATACTCCGGAGTCTTGGTCAAAATTTGAAATCAATCTGATGACGTCGTCGACTTATATGGCAAAATCATCATTTTCGATTTATGCAGCCAAACGTGTACACTTGGCCAAAAGCTAGAAATGGCCATAAATTCTGAACTAGGAATAGCCAGTCGCCAAAATTTTGCTCACAAGCTGGTATTGATAGGAGGAGGGCTTCTGCAAAATTTCATCTCGTTTTGCTGACGTTAGCACTTTTTATAAGAATATTTCTTAAATTCGTAATTTGAGAAATAAAATATTTCTCAAAATACTAATTTAAGAAATATGCTCGTAACTTTTGATTGGAAAATGGCAGCAAATTCAAATTTTGCAGTCTTGTACCACATCATACTCCGGAGTCTTGGTCAAAATTTGAAATCAATCCGATGACGTCGTCGACTTATATGGCAAAATCATCATTTTCGATTTATGCAGCCAAACGTGTAAACTTGGCCAAAAGCTAGAAATGGCCATAAATTCTGAACTAGGAATAGCCAGTTGCCAAAATTTTGCTCACAAGCTGGTATTGATAGGAGGAGGGCTTCTGCAAAATTTCATCTCGTTTTGCTGACGTTAGCACTTTTTATAAGAATATTTCTTAAATTCGTAATTTGAGAAATAAAATATTTCTCAAAATACTAATTTAAGAAATATGCTGGTAACTTTTGATTGGAAAATGGCAGCATATTCAAATTTTGCAGTCTGGTACCACACCACACACCAAAGTTTGGGTCCAAATTTGAAATCAATTCAATGACGTCATCGATTTGTATGGCAAAATCATCATTTTCGATTTATGCAGCCAAACGTGTAAACTTGGCCAAAAGCTAGAAATGGCCATAAATTCTGAACTAGGAATAGCCAGTTGCCAAAATTTTGCTCACAAGCTGGTATTGATAGGAGGAGGGCTTCTGCAAAATTTCATCTCGTTTTGCTGACGTTAGCACTTTTTATAAGAATATTTCTTAAATTCGTAATTTGAGAAATAAAATATTTCTCAAAATACTAATTTAAGAAATATGCTCGTAACTTTTGATTGGAAGATGACAGCAAATTCAAATTTTGCAGTCTTGTACCACATCATACTCTGGAGTCTCGGTCCAAATTTGAAATCAATCCGATGACGTCATCGACTTATATGGCAAAATCATCATTTTCGATTTATGCAGCCAAACGTGTACACTTGGCCAAAAGCTAGAAATGGCCATAAATTCTGAACTAGGAATAACCAGTTGCCAAAATTTTGCTCACAAGCTGGTATTGATAGGAGGAGGGTTTCTGCAAAATTTCGTCTCGTTTTGCTGATGTTAGCACTTTTTATAAGAATATTTCTTAAATTCGTAATTTGAGAAATTAAATATTTCTCAAAATACTAATTTAAGAAATATGCTGGTAACTTTTGATTGGAAGATGGCAGCATATTCAAATTTTGCAGTCTGGTACCACACCACACCCCAAAGTGTGGGTCCAAATTTGAAATCAATTCAATGACGTCATCGACTTATATGGCAAAATCATCATTTTCGATTTATGCAGCCAAACGTGTACACTTTCCCAAAAGCTAGAAATGGCCATAAATTCTGAACTAGGAATAGCCAGTCGCCAAAATTTTGCTCACAAGCTGATATTGATAGGAGGAGGGCTTCTGAAAAATTTCATCTCGTTTTGATGACGTTAGCACTTTTTATAAGAATATTTCTTAAATTCGTAATTTGAGAAATAAAATATTTCTCAAAATACTAATTTAAGAAATATGCTCGTAACTTTTGATTGGAAAATGGCAGCAAATTCAAATTTTGCAGTCTTGTACCACATCATACTCCGGAGTCTTGGTCAAAATTTGAAATCAATCCGATGACGTCGTCGACTTATATGGCAAAATCATCATTTTCGATTTATGCAGCCAAACGTGTAAACTTGGCCAAAAGCTAGAAATGGCCATAAATTCTGAACTAGGAATAGCCAGTTGCCAAAATTTTGCTCACAAGCTGGTATTGATAGGAGGAGGGTTTCTGCAAAATTTCATCTCGTTTTGCTGACGTTAGCACTTTTTATAAGAATATTTCTTAAATTCGTATTTTGAGAAATTAAATATTTCTAATTTAAGAAATATGCTGGTAACTCTTGATTGGAAAATGGCAGCAAATTCAAATTTTGCAGTCTTGTACCACATCATACTCCGGAGTCTTGGTCAAAATTTGAAATCAATCCGATGACGTCATCGACTTATATGGCAAAATCATCATTTTCGATTTATGCAGCCAAACGTGTAAACTTGGCCAAAAGCTAGAAATGGCCATAAATTCTGAACTAGGAATAGCCAGTTGCCAAAATTTTGCTCACAAGCTGGTATTGATAGGAGGAGGGCTTCTGCAAAATTTCATCTCGTTTTGCTGACGTTAGCACTTTTTATAAGAATATTTCTTAAATTCGTAATTTGAGAAATAAAATATTTCTCAAAATACTAATTTAAGAAATATGCTCGTAACTTTGGATTGGAAGATGGCAGCAAATTCAAATTTTGCAGTCTTGTACCACATCATACTCCCAAGTCTTGGTCAAAATTTGAAATCAATCCGATGACGTCGTCGACTTATATGGCAAAATCATCATTTTCGATTTATGCAGCCAAACGTGTACACTTGGCCAAAAGCTAGAAATGGCCATAAATTCTGAACTAGGAATAGCCAGTCGCCAAAATTTTGCTCACAAGCTGGTATTGATAGGAGGAGGGCTTCTGAAAAATTTCATCTCGTTTTGCTGACGTTAGCACTTTTTATAAGAATATTTCTTAAATTCGTAATTTGAGAAATAAAATATTTCTCAAAATACTAATTTAAGAAATATGCTCGTAACTTTGATTGGAAAATGGCAGCAAATTCAAATTTTGCAGTCTTGTACCACATCATACTCCGGAGTCTTGGTCAAAATTGTAATCAATCCGATGACGTCGTCGACTTATATGGCAAAATCATCATTTTCGATTTATGCAGCCAAACGTGTAAACTTGGCCAAAAGCTAGAAATGGCCATAAATTCTGAACTAGGAATAGCCAGTTGCCAAAATTTTGCTCACAAGCTGGTATTGATAGGAGGAGGGCTTCTGCAAAATTTCATCTCGTTTTGCTGACGTTAGCACTTTTTATAAGAATATTTCTTAAATTCGTAATTTGAGAAATAAAATATTTCTCAAAATACTAATTTAAGAAATATGCTGGTAACTTTTGATTGGAAGATGGCAGCATATTCAAATTTTGCAGTCTGGTACCACACCACACACCAAAGTGTGGGTCCAAATTTGAAATCAATTCAATGACGTCATCGATTTGTATGGCAAAATCATCATTTTCGATTTATGCAGCCAAACGTGTAAACTTGGCCAAAAGCTAGAAATGGCCATAAATTCTGAACTAGGAATAGCCAGTTGCCAAAATTTTGCTCACAAGCTGGTATTGATAGGAGGAGGGCTTCTGCAAAATTTCATCTCGTTTTGCTGACGTTAGCACTTTTTATAAGAATATTTCTTAAATTCGTAATTTGAGAAATAAAATATTTCTCAAAATACTAATTTAAGAAATATGCTCGTAACTTTTGATTGGAAGATGGCAGCATATTCAAATTTTGCAGTCTGGTACCACACCACACCCCAAAGTGTGGGTCCAAATTTGAAATCAATTCAATGACGTCATCGACTTATATGGCAAAATCATCATTTTCGATTTATGCAGCCAAACGTGTACACTTTCCCAAAAGCTAGAAATGGCCATAAATTCTGAACTAGGAATAGCCAGTCGCCAAAATTTTGCTCACAAGCTGGTATTGATAGGAGGAGGGCTTCTGCAAAATTTCATCTCGTTTTGCTGACGTTAGCACTTTTTATAAGAATATTTCTTAAATTCGTAATTTGAGAAATAAAATATTTCTCAAAATACTAATTTAAGAAATATGCTCGTAACTTTTGATTGGAAGATGGCAGCAAATTCAAATTTTGCAGTCTTGTACCACATCATACTCCGGAGTCTCGGTCCAAATTTGAAATCAATCCGATGACGTCATCGATTTATATGGCAAAATCATCATTTTCGACTTATGCAGCCAAACGTGTAAGCTTGGCCAAAAGCTAGAACGGCCATAAATTCTGAACTAGGAATAGCCAGTCGCCAAAATTTTGCTCACAAACTTGTATTGGTAGGAGGAGGGCTTCTGAAAAATTTCATCTCGTTTTGCTGACGTTAGCACTTTTATAAGAATATTTCTTAAATTCGTAATTTGAGAAATAAAAATATTTCTCAAAATACTAATTTAAGAAATATGCTCGTAACTTTTGATTGGAAGATGGCAGCAAATTCAAATTTTGCAGTCTTGTACCACATCATACTCCGGAAGTCTCGGTCCAAAATTTGAAATCAATCCGATGACGTCATCGATTTATATGGCAAAATCATCATTTTCGACTTATGCAGCTTAACGTGTAAACTTGGCCAAAAGCTAGAAATGGCCATAAATTCTGAACTAGGAATAGCCAGTCGCCAAAATTTTGCTCACAAACTTGTATTAGTAGGAGGAGGGCTTCTGAAAAATTTCATCTCGTTTTGCTGACGTTAGCACTTTTTATAAGAATATTTCTTAAATTCGTAATTTGAGAAATAAAATATTTCTCAAAATACTAATTTAAGAAATATGCTCGTAACTTTTGATTGGAAGATGACAGCAAATTCAAATTTTGCAGTCTTGTACCACATCATACTCCGGAGTCTCGGTCCAAATTTGAAATCAATCCGATGACGTCATCGATTTATATGGCAAAATCATCATTTTCGACTTATGCAGCCAAACGTGTAAGCTTGGCCAAAAGCTAGAAATGGCCATAAATTCTGAACTAGGAATAGCCAGTCGCCAAAATTTTGCTCACAAGCTTGGTATTAGTAGGAGGAGGGCTTCTGAAAAATTTCATCTCGTTTTGCTGACGTTAGCACTTTTTATAAGAATATTTCTTAAATTCGTAATTTGAGAAATAAAATATTTTCTCAAAATACTAATTTAAGAAATATGCTCGTAACTTTTGATTGGAAGATGACAGCAAATTCAAATTTTGCAGTCTTGTACCACATCATACTCCGGAGTCTCGGTCCAAATTTGAAAAATCAATCCGATGACGTCATCGATTTATATGGCAAAATCATCATTTTCGACTTTATGCAGCCAAACGTGTAAGCTTGGCCAAAAGCTAGAAATGGCCATAAATTCTGAACTAGGAATAGCCAGTCGCCAAAATTTTGCTCACAAACTTGGTATTAGTAGGAGGAGGGCTTCTGAAAAATTTCATCTCGTTTTGCTGACGTTAGCACTTTTTATAAGAATATTTCTTAAATTCGTAATTTGAGAAATAAAATATTTCTCAAAATACTAATTTAAGAAATATGCTCGTAACTTTTGATTGGAAGATGACAGCAAATTCAAATTTTGCAGTCTTGTACCACATCATACTCCGGAGTCTCGGTCCAAATTTGAAATCAATCCGATGACGTCATCGATTTATATTGGCAAAATCATCATTTTCGACTTATGCAGCCAAACGTGTAAGCTTGGCCAAAAGCTAGAACGGCCATAAATTCTGAACTAGGAATAGCCAGTCGCCAAAATTTTGCTCACAAACTTGTATTAGTAGGAGGAGGGCTTCTGAAAAATTTCATCTCGTTTTGCTGACGTTAGCACTTTTTATAAGAATATTTCTTAAATTCGTAATTTGAGAAATAAAATATTTCTCAAAATACTAATTTAAGAAATATGCTCGTAACTTTTGATTGGAAGATGACAGCAAATTCAAATTTTGCAGTCTTGTACCACATCATACTCCGGAGTCTCGGTCCAAATTTGAAATCAATCCGATGACGTCATCGATTTATATGGCAAAATCATCATTTTCGACTTATGCAGCCAAACGTGTAAGCTTGGCCAAAAGCTAGAACGGCCATAAATTCTGAACTAGGAATAGCCAGTCGCCAAAATTTTGCTCACAAACTTGTATTAGTAGGAGGAGGGCTTCTGAAAAATTTCATCTCGTTTTGCTGACGTTAGCACTTTTTATAAGAATATTTCTTAAATTCGTAATTTGAGAAATAAAATATTTCTCAAAATACTAATTTAAGAAATATGCTCGTAACTTTTGATTGGAAGATGACAGCAAATTCAAATTTTGCAGTCTTGTACCACATCATACTCCGGAGTCTCGGTCCAAATTTGAAATCAATCCGATGACGTCATCGATTTATATGGCAAAATCATCATTTTCGACTTATGCAGCCAAACGTGTAAGTGTAAGCTTGGCCAAAAGCTAGAAACGGCCATAAATTCTGAACTAGGAATAGCCAGTCGCCAAAATTTTGCTCACAAGCTTGTATTAGTAGGAGGAGGGCTTCTGCAAAAATTTCATCTCGTTTTGCTGACGTTAGCACTTTTTATAAGAATATTTCTTAAATTCGTAATTTGAGAAATAAAATATTTCTCAAAATACTAATTTAAGAAATATGCTCGTAACTTTTGATTGGAAGATGATGACAGCAAATTCAAATTTTGCAGTCTTGTACCACATCATACTCCGGAGTCTCGGTCCAAATTTGAAATCAATCCGATGACGTCATCGATTTATATGGCAAAATCATCATTTTCGACTTATGCAGCCAAACGTGTAAGCTTGGCCAAAAGCTAGAACGGCCATAAATTCTGAACTAGGAATAGCCAGTCGCCAAAATTTTGCTCACAAACTTGTATTGTTAGGAGGAGGGCTTCTGAAAAATTTCATCTCGTTTTGCTGACGTTAGCACTTTTTATAAGAATATTTCTTAAATTCGTAATTTGAGAAATAAAATATTTCTCAAAATACTAATTTAAGAAATATGCTCGTAACTTTTGATTGGAAGATGACAGCAAATTCAAATTTTGCAGTCTTGTACCACATCATACTCCGGAGTCTCGGTCCAAATTTGAAATCAATCCGATGACGTCATCGATTTATATGGCAAAATCATCATTTTCGACTTATGCAGCCAAACGTGTAAGCTTGGCCAAAAGCTAGAACGGCCATAAATTCTGAACTAGGAATAGCCAGTCGCCAAAATTTTGCTCACAAGCTCGTATTGGTAGGAGGAGGGCTTCTGAAAAATTTCATCTCGTTTTGCTGACGTTAGCACTTTTTATAAGAATATTTCTTAAATTCGTAATTTGAGAAATAAAATATTTCTCAAAATACTAATTTAAGAAATATGCTCGTAACTTTTGATTGGAAGATGGCAGCATTTTCAAATTTTGCAGTCTTGTACCACATCATACTCCGGAGTCTCGGTCCAAATTTGAAATCAATCCGATGACGTCATCGATTTATATGGCAAAATCATCATTTTCGACTTATGCAGCCAAACGTGTAAGCTTGGCCAAAAGCTAGAACGGCCATAAATTCTGAACTAGGAATAGCCAGTCGCCAAAATTTTGCTCACAAGCTTGTATTGTAGGAGGAGGGCTTCTGAAAAATTTCATCTCGTTTTGCTGACGTTAGCACTTTTTATAAGAAATATTTCTTAAATTCGTAATTTGAGAAATAAAATATTTCTCAAAATACTAATTTAAGAAATATGCTCGTAACTTTTGATTGGAAGATGACAGCAAATTCAAATTTTGCAGTCTTGTACCACATCATACTCCGGAGTCTCGGTCCAAATTTGAAATCAATCCGATGACGTCATCGATTTATATGGCAAAATCATCATTTTCGACTTATGCAGCCAAACGTGTAAGCTTGGCCAAAAGCTAGAACGGCCATAAATTCTGAACTAGGAATAGCCAGTCGCCAAAATTTTGCTCACAAACTTGTATTAGTAGGAGGAGGGCTTCTGAAAAATTTCATCTCGTTTTGCTGACGTTAGCACTTTTTATAAGAATATTTCTTAAATTCGTAATTTGAGAAATAAAATATTTCTCAAAATACTAATTTAAGAAATATGCTCGTAACTTTTGATTGGAAGATGACAGCAAATTCAAATTTTGCAGTCTTGTACCACATCATACTCCGGAGTCTCGGTCCAAATTTGAAATCAATCCGATGACGTCATCGATTTATATGGCAAAATCATCATTTTCGACTTATGCAGCCAAACGTGTAAACTTGGCCAAAAGCTAGAAATGGCCATAAATTCTGAACTAGGAATAGCCAGTCGCCAAAATTTTGCTCACAAGCTGGTATTGATAGGAGGAGGGCTTCTGAAAAATTTCATCTCGTTTTGCTGACGTTAGCACTTTTTATAAGAATATTTCTTAAATTCGTAATTTGAGAAATAAAATATTTCTCAAAATACTAATTTAAGAAATATGCTCGTAACTTTTGATTGGAAGATGGCAGCAAATTCAAATTTTGCAGTCTTGTACCACATCATACTCCGGAGTCTCGGTCCAAATTTGAAATCAATCCGATGACGTCATCGATTTATATTGGCAAAATCATCATTTTCGACTTATGCAGCCAAACGTGTAAGCTTGGCCAAAAGCTAGAAATGGCCATAAATTCTGAACTAGGAATAGCCAGTCGCCAAAATTTTGCTCACAAACTGTATTAGTAGGAGGAGGGCTTCTGAAAAATTTCATCTCGTTTTGCTGACGTTAGCACTTTTTATAAGAATATTTCTTAAATTCGTAATTTGAGAAATAAAATATTTCTCAAAATACTAATTTAAGAAATATGCTCGTAACTTTTGATTGGAAGATGACAGCAAATTCAAATTTTGCAGTCTTGTACCACATCATACTCCGGAGTCTCGGTCCAAATTTGAAATCAATCCGATGACGTCATCGATTTATATTGCAAAATCATCATTTTCGACTTATGCAGCCAAACGTGTAAGCTTGGCCAAAAGCTAGAACGGCCATAAATTCTGAACTAAGAATAGCCAGTTGCCAAAATAAAACGTAAAGGGAAAAACAACCAAAGCTCGGTACCCATAAATCAAATTGCCGACCCACACTATGACCCAACCCTTGATGAAGAAAAGCCAAAAATCTTTACTCACTTTTGGCACAATAATGAACCTTTTGTGGTGCATTTAATTCACAATGAAGAATGTGCAAGGGCGCAAAAGTGTATGCAGTGTGGAATGGCTTTCCCTCGTGGAGGAAAAATCAAAGTTGGCGCAGATATTGTCATTAAGCATAAAGAAAGGTATGTTTTTGACTAAATATGAAAGCAGGATAATTAGATAGAGGCTTAGATACCTTAAGGGAACTAGATTTCGCGGTAACCAATTTTCGCGTTTTTTGGTGTCTACCGCGAAAATTAATTCCGCGAAATGGAAGGTTTACTAGAAATCCTAGGAAAATTTAGGGAAAAGTGGGTGTCTAACTGCGAAAATCAATTCCGCAAAAAATACCAAATTCATACCCTCGTACCGCGAAAAAAATTTTAATTAAAAAATTAAATCAATTCCCTTAAGGTACTTCATCACATTTGAATAGAGGTGAACTATGAATGGACGAATCCCACCCCATCTCCATTTGTTGTAGTCGAATAAACTTCTGATGGCTGTCAAATTTTTCGGTTTTCCCGATTAGGTAAAGCCAGGATCTTAAAGTTTTTGTTGAAAAGTTTGTCTCTTCATCTCTTAAAATTCCTTTGTCTTTTACCAAAAGTCATTACGCGTGATATAATTGCTTTCACACGAATTCTGAATAAATCAAAATACGAGCAAATGGATCTGGAAATTTAATTAATTCACCAGTTTGTGGGAACGACCAAATGAAGATGATCCAGCAAATCCAATTGTAACGCGCATGCTCGGAAGAAAATTCTATTGCCCAAAGAAAGCATGCCTCATCCAACGCTTTCCTTACTTTTCAAAACAGCTGCTGGTATTAGGAGAAGACGAAAACGCGTTGGCACCTGACCACTGGGCATTTCTCAAAAGACATCTCCACTTCGAGAAGTAGCAACATTTTACCATGAAATAGGTACATGGACGTCAATTCATCAATACACCTTTTTTTAATAAGAATAGTGTACTTTGGATGAGGGTCAAGTATTCTTAAGAAAGTGCCAAAATTGAGGGTGAAATATTCTTAACGTATTCTTACTTTTTTAGACTTGACTATTTTACAAACATGAGAAATGATCAATTTGAGAGTTTTGGACTTTTGAGTGAACATTTGGGGTAAAATTATATTTCTTCCTCAAAGCTTCAGATGAGATGGAGTTTTTATAAGATACTTTAATAATTGGCCATTTGAAGTAATAAAAATGACGCCTTCTTTAGAAAAAGTAACAAAATTGTTTTATTACTGTTTAACGACCAAATCAAATGAGGGCTTGTAAAAACTCCATCTCGTCCCCAAAGCTTCAATTTATCTCTAACAAAGGAAGCAGTTTTTCTCTGTTAACCAAATACAAAATAACTGTATTCTTATCAAATTCACCTTAGAGGGTATTCTTAGGGTATTCTTACGATTTAGTCAATTTTCACCTTGATAGTCTTATAGAAGATATTCTTATGAAAAAGCGTGTATGAGCTTTTGTTGATCATACGACCGATATACTAAAAGTTGCGCTAATTTGGAGTAAACTTGAACATGAATCATAATGACGATCCTGTTACCTTATTGGTATATATTTTTGCGTGTTAAAAATTTTCGCGAATCGCGAAATTTTTTCAAAAAAACGTGTTTCGCGTGTATTAAATTTTGCGATTGCCGACTTCTGGAATATTTTCGCGTGTATTTAATTTCGCGATTTTGTAATTTTGAAAAATTTAAACATTATTAAATTTCGCGAAAATTGACCAAAAATCTCGCGAAATTAAGTACCCGCGAAAATTTGTAACACGCCAAAATATATACCAATAAGGTAGATGTTCTTCTTCATTTCAATTTTTTTCCTTTTGTTTTCATCTTCTTAATATCGTCAAATAATCATACGTTTCATTTAATGATGATTTTATATTTTCAGTCTTGGGCCCACTAGATTCGCCCTGAAGCCACACAAGGCTTATAATATAATGTAGCAAATTTCTGGCCTTTTCCAGAATATTTATTTCATATAATATTCGATTGTTCCTGTCCTATTTTGTGAGTTCAGTGGACGAGATGAAAGTTTTCATTTCTTAATGTTTATTATAACGTTTGTTTATGAAATATACCATGAATACTGTCGTTCAATTTGTGGCATTCCATTTATTTAGTAAAGTCCCAGGAACGAAAAGCTAACAAAAAACTCCACTTATTCAAACATGCATAATAATCCAAACATATACCTTTTGTAAACTTTTATGTGAACAATTTCTACATTTGTTTTCTATAATTTTGCAAGGACTTAAGTACAATTTCGTTCAAGTGTCAACTTTAGTCGGACAACTCGTGCATTTTTCTTGTCGAGAATCACCGTTTGTAAAAACAACAATTACGTGACAGCAAATCCCTTACTTATTCACGAGTTGAGAGAATTTGTCCTTGAAATAGTCACACCGGAAAAATTCCCCAATCAAATTAATTGCTGACAACAACCATTGTTACGCTTGCAAGATCCGTAAGTACTAGGGTTCGATAACATCGGGTATGTGCAGACCGGAATCCCAAAGAACATCCGGAGGCTCCGAATCTTTTTATGTTCTCGTAAAAAAACGTACTCAGCATTCCATAGAAAACGTTTCTATAGGAAAGATTTTATAACTAAGTAAGTGACCAAAAAGGTCAAAGTCTTTCCAACATAAGGTGAAGGTGTCTGTAGTTTTTGTGACTTTTTACTGGCTACCATTGACCTTTTTAAGGACTCCCTAAAGCTGTTTGACTCCCAGTGGGTGCATTTGGGACCATTGCAGAAATTCTTCCAAAATTTTGATCTATTTTCTCCAAAGTTTGATTGATTTCCAGCATATTTTGGTCGAAATTTTCAGAAATGATGACCCTTTGAAAGGAAAATTTTCGATTTTCATTATTTTGGGACGCTTTGAGAGACTAACTTATTAATTTGTACCCCTGGAATTTCTAGGTCGGCAATTGAACCCGAATCTTCGAAAAGGCGTCTTAACTTTAGACTACCAGGAAAGGCTTTATTTGAAAATATAAAAGCTATTTAGGCGGTCTGTCACTAGACCATTTTTCATGTTCAAAGTTGAGTAACGAAATAGTAACAAAACAGTGATGAAAAGCACCCTCAACCAACTTCCAAATACAGCTTGAATACACGTACATACACATTTCAAACTTATACTTTAATCGTACAAATTTTATCAAGACTAATTTTAGCATATATTAACGAGTCAGGAAAATCTTGATTTGTTTTTGATTTATTTTAGCAAATCACGATTTCAAAAAATTTCGCATGGATAAATTTTAGCGAATACTCGTATTACATTATTGATTGATTTCAATTTCTAGCATTTCTTTGCACTGAAACCCTTCCTATTGATAAAAATGTATCAAGGCAATATAACCAGAAATTTTGCAAGGATAAATTTTAGCGATCTGGCGATTTGGCGTGTTTTAGCGAAAATAGGGAAAACTCGCAAAAACGCAAAAACGCTAAAAATCTCACGTGTAGTAGGGGGAAATTTGTAAAATCGCTTGATTTTTTTAGCCGAAGCACTTGTTATACATTTTTGGAAAGCTAAGGGGTAGGGGAATCAAAATAACTTGAGTGCCAATTTTTTTTCGGACACTTTGTTGTGATTTTCGGACAAATACGACGGTCTCAGGCAAAAATCATAGGGTGAAAAATTTATGAAAATTTTAGCTTGAGAAAACTGAGACCTGTTATATATTTTTGGAAAGCCCTCAAAATATTAAGATTGGTGATATATTGCCAGTATAGGTGATTTCAGTACCATACTCGAGATATTGAGCTCCGAAAGCACAAAAACTGGACAAAACAGCTGTTTCTGGCTGAAAAACACTGTTTTTAAGGATTAATATCTCGAGTTAGGTAAAAAAAATCGAGCGACCTCAAAAAAACGAACAAATTCCCCCCTACTAGTGGTTCGGAAATAAGTTCTCGTAGTTAATCAGCTTCGTAGAGCCCAAAGGAAGGCCAAAAACCGAAATATGCTGATATAAATGGATATATTCTTATAAAGAGTGCGCAACACGAGATAAAATTATTCAGCAGCCCTTCCCATACCAATACGAGTTTGTGAGCAAAATTTGGGCGACTTGCTATTCGTAGCTCAGAATTTATGGCCATTTTTAGCTTTTAGCCAAGCTGACGCGTTAGGCTGCATAAGTCAAAAATGATGATTTTGCCATATAAATCGATGACGTCATCGGATTGATTTCAAATTTGGACCGAGACTCCGGAGTATGATGTGGTACAAGACTGCAAAATTCGAATTTGCTGTCATCTTCCAATCAAAAGTTACGAGCATATTTCTTAAATTAGTATTTTGAGAAATATTTTATTTCTCAAATTACGAATTTAAGAAATATTCTTATAAAAAGTGCTAACGTCAGTAAAACGAGATGAAATTTTGCAGGAGCTCTCCTCCTACCAATACGAGCTTGTGAGCAAAATTTTGGCGACTGGCTATTCCTAGTTCAGAATTTATGGCCATTTCTAGCTTTTGGCCAAGTTTACACGTTTGGCTGCATAAGTCGAAAATTATGATTTTGCCATAAAAATCGATGACGTCATCGGATTGATTTCAAATTCGGACCGAGACTCCGAAGTATGATGTGGTACAAGACTGCAAAATTTGAAAATGCTGCCATCTTCCAATCAAAAGGTACGAGCATATTTCTTAAATTAGTATTTTGAGAAATATTTTATTTCTCAAATTACGAATTTAAGAAATATTCTTATAAAAAGTGCTAACGTCAGTAAAACGAGATGAAATTTTTCAGAAGCCCTCCTCCTACTAATACAAGTTTGTGAGCAAAATTTTGGCGACTGGCTATTCCTAGTTCAGAATTTATGGCCATTTCTAGCTTTTGGCCAAGTTTACACGTTTGGCTGCATAAGTCGAAAATGATGTCAGCCATATAAATCGATGACGTCATCGGATTGATTTCAAATTTGGACCGAGACTCCGGAGTATGATGTGGTACAAGACTGCAAAATTTGAATTTGCTATCATCTTCCAATCAAAAGGTACGAGCATATTTCTTAAATTAGTATTTTGAGAAATATTATATTTCTCAAATTACGAATTTAAGAAATATTCTTATAAAAAGTGCTAACGTCAGCAAAACGAGATGAAATTTTTCAGAAGCCCTCCTCCTACTAATACAAGTTTGTGAGCAAAATTTTGGCGACTGGCTATTCCTAGTTCAGAATTTATGGCCGTTCTAGCTTTTGGCCAAGCTTACACGTTTGGCTGCATAAGTCGAAATTGATGATTTTGCCATATAAATCGATGACGTCATCGGATTAATTTCAAATTCGGACCGAGACTCTGGAGTGTGATGTGGTACAAGACTGCAAAATTTGAAAATGCTGCCATCTTCCAATCAAAAGGTACGAGCATATTTCTTAAATTAGTATTTTGAGAAATATTTTATTTCTCAAATTACGAATTTAAGAAATATTCTTATAAAAAGTGCTAACGTCAACAAAACGAGATGAAATTTTTCAGAAGCCCTCCTCCTACTAATACAAGTTTGTGAGCAAAATTTTGGCGACTGGCTATTCCTAGTTCAGAATTTATGGCCGTTCTAGCTTTTGGCCAAGCTTACACGTTTGGCTGCATAAGTCGAAAATGATGATTTTGCAATATAAATCGATGACGTCATCGGATTGATTTCAAATTTGGACCGAGACTCCGGAGTATGATGTGGTACAAGACTGCAAAATTTGAATTTGCTGTCATCTTCCAATCAAAAGGTACGAGCATATTTCTTAAATTAGTATTTTGAGAAATATTTTATTTCTCAAATTACGAATTTAAGAAATATTCTTATAAAAAGTGCTAACGTCAGCAAAACGAGATGAAATTTTTCAGAAGCCCTCCTCCTACTAATACAAGTTTGTGAGCAAAATTTTGGCGACTGGCTATTCCTAGTTCAGAATTTATGGCCGTTCTAGCTTTTGGCTCAGCTTACACGTTTGGCTGCATAAGTCGAAAATGATGATTTTGCCACAGTTTTTATTTGACGTCAGTTAGTCAACACGCATTTTGTGCAGTTCTTCAAAAATGGTTGAAATTTAGCAAAATCAAAAACATGAACGAAAAAACCGACAAAAAGAAAGAAAAACAACCATTTGAAGAAGCTAAACAAAACCAAACATGCACTCTCACCTCCTGCTCAGATGACGATGACCAAAACCGTCTAAAATGCCGAAAATGCCACCGCATGGTACACTACGAGTGCACACAATTACCGCTTTATCAGCTGCAAATTTTTGCCAACACTTATAACGAACAATATCTATGTCAGAATGCGTGCGGATAACACGATCTCTAATGAGTAAAATAGGTGAGAACTCGTATCATATGATGCAGAGGGAGATTGAGAAGAAGGACGACGTCATTAAAAAGCTCAACAACCAGCTAGCCAAGAACCGCAGCCTTAAGAACGATATCGAAAACATCTTAACCAATAAGATGGCTGACTTTGAATAAAACCAAGCAGATTATAAAAGAAGAAATAAAACTAACGACGAATTACATAGAAAAATCATCAGAAAAAACATACGCTGAAATAACTAAGAAACACAAGGATAATATCAAATCAGCAGTGAGAGAACACCAACAAGAAAACAGAATGAAGACCAGAGACATCGAATCAAGAAAACGAAATATTATTATACATGGAATGGTGGAATTAGAGGTAGATAACAAAGAGGAACAACAGGAACAAGACAGAATAGATATTGAAGGTATACTAGGTAACATTGGCGTCCAAGATATCAAACCGTCCCACATCATCGCATTGGACAAAACAGAAAGGGCTACATTGGCGTCCAATCAAGTTGATCTTAAAATATAGAGGAAAAAGAACGGATAATGCAAAATCTGCATAAGCTGAAACGATTCAATGAAATTGGTGGCTTTAGCATTACAGACGACTTCACCATCAACGAAAGAAAAATTATTAAAGATATGTGCCAAAAGGCGAATAAGATGAATTTTAAAAATGATGATTTCGTTTGGCATGTAAGAGGAGCCCTAGAACAAACCTTCGCCTAGTTTCGAAAACCTAGGACAAAGACCAAAACAACGTCTTCTCTGCCCATATCTTCTGACGACTGGACGACAGATGAAGAAGTAGACAATATTGTTAAATCTAATTATTTCGTAGAGGTCGATAGACCTGTGAAATATAATTCTATGAATATAAATCGATGACGTCATCGGATTGATTTCAAATTTGGACCGAGACTCCGGAGTATGATGTGGTACAAGACTGCAATTTCGAATTGCTGTCTTCCAATCAAAAGTTAAGAGCATATTTCTTAAATTAGTATTTTGAGAAATGTTTTATTTCTCAAATTACGAATTTAAGAAATATTCTTATAAAAAGTGCTAACGTCAGCAAAACGAGATGAAATTTTTCAGAAGCCCTCCTCCTACCAATACAAGTTTGTGAGCAAAATTTTGGCGACTGGCTATTCCTAGTTCAGAATTTATGGCCGTTCTAGCTTTTGGCCAAGCTTACACGTTTGGCTGCATAAGTCGAAAATGATGATTTTGCCATATAAATCGATGACGTCATCGGATTGATTTCAAATTTGGACCGAGACTCCGGAGTATGATGTGGTACAAGACTGCAAAATTTGAATTTGCTGTCATCTTCCAATCAAAAGTTACGAGCATATTTCTTAAACTTAATTAGTATTTTGAGAACTTTTATTTCTCAAATTACGAATTTAAGAATTTCTTATAAAAGTGCTAACGTCAGCAAAACGAGATGAAATTTTTCAGAAGCCCTCCTCCTACAAATACGAGCTTGTGAGCAAAAATTTGGCGACTGGCTATTCTAGTTCAGAATTTGGCCGTTCTAGCTTTTGGCCAAGCTTACACGTTTGGCTGCATAAGTCGAAAATGATGATTTTGCCATATAAATCGGACGTCATCGGATTGATTTCAAATTTGGACCGAGACTCCGGAGTATGATGTGTACAAGACGCAAAATTCGAATTTGCCTGTCATCATCCAATCAAAGTTACGAGCATATTTCTTAAATTAGTATTTTGAGAAATATTTTATTTCTCGAATTACGAATTTAAGAAATATTCTTATAAAAAGTGCTAACGTCAGCAAAACGAGATGAAATTATTCAGAAGCCCTCCTCCTACCAATACGAGCTTGTGAGCAAAATTTTGGCGACTGGCTATTTCTAGTTCAGAATTTATGGCCGTTCTAGCTTTTGGCCAAGCTTACACGTTTGGCTGCATAAGTCGAAAATGATGATTTTGCCATATAAATCGATGACGTCATCGGATTGATTTCAAATTTGGACCGAGACTCCGGAGTATGATGTAGTACAAGACTGCAAAATTTGAATTTGCTGTTATCTTCCAATCAAAAGTTACAAGCATATTTCTTAAATTAGTATTTTGAGAAATATTTTATTTCTCAAATTACGAATTTAAGAAATATTCTTATAAAAAGTGCTAACGTCAGCAAAACGAGATGAAATTTTTCAGAAGCCCTCCTCCTACAAATACGAGCTTGTGAGCAAAATTTTGGCGACTGGCTATTCCTAGTTCAGAATTTATGGCCGTTCTAGCTTTTGGCCAAGCTTACACGTTTGGTTGCATAAGTCGAAAATGATGATTTTGCCATATAAATCGATGACGTCATCGGATTGATTTCAAATTTGGACCGAGACTCTGGAGTATGATGTGGTACAAGACTGCAAAATTCGAATTTGCTGTCATCTTCAAATCAAAAGTTACGAGCATATTTTTTAAATTAGTATTTGAGAAATATTTTATTTCTCAAATTACGAATTTAAGAAATATTCTTATAAAAAGTGCTAACGTCAGCAAAACGAGATGAAATTTTTCAGAAGCCTTCCTCCTACCAATACGAGCTTATGAGCAAAATTTTGGCGACTGGCTATTCCTAGTTCATGAATTTATGGCCGTTCTAGCTTTTGGCCAAGCTTACACGTTTGGCTGCATAAGTCGAAAATGATGATTTTGCCATATAAATCGATGACGTCATCGGATTGATTTCAAATTCGGACCGAGACTCCGGAGTATGATGTGGTACAAGACTGCAAAATTCGAATTTGCTGTCATCTTCCAATCAAAAGTTACGAGCATATTTCTTTAATAGTATTTTGAGAAATATTTTATTTCTCAAATTACGAATTAAGAAATATTCTTATAAAAGTGCTAACGTCAACAAAACGAGATGAAATTTTTCAGAAGCCCTCCTCCTACCAATACGAGCTTGTGAGCAAAATTTTGGCGACTGGCTATTCCTAGTTCAGAATTTATGGCCGTTCTAGCTCTTGGCCAAGCTTACACGTTTGGCTGCATAAGTCGAAAATGATGATTTTGCCATATAAATCGATGACGTCATCGGATTGATTTCAAATTTGGAACGAGACTCCGGAGTATGATGTAGTACAAGACTGCAAAATTTGAATTTGCTGTCATCTTCCAATCAAAAGTTACGAGCATATTTCTTAAATTAGTATTTTGAGAAATATTTTATTTCTCAAATAACGAATTTAAGAAATATTCTTATAAAAAGTGCTAACGTCAGCAAAACGAGATGAAATTTTTCAGAAGCCCTCCTCCTACCAATACGAGCTTAATCAAAAGTTACGAGCATATTTCTTAAATTAGTATTTTGAGAAATATTTTATTTCTCAAATTACGAATTTAAGAAATATTCTTATAAAAAGTGCTAACGTCAGTAAAACGAGATGAAATTTTGCAGGAGCTTTCCTCCTACCAATACGAGCTTGTGAGATAAATTTTGGCGACTGGCTATTCCTAGTTCAGAATTTATGGCCGTTCTAGCTTTTGGCCAAGTTTACACGTTTGGCTGCATAAGTCGAAAATGATGATTTTGCCATATAAATCGATGACGTCATCGGATTGGTTTCAAATTTTGACCGAGATTCCGGAGTATGATGTAGTACAATACTGCAAAATTTGAATTTGCTGTCATTTTCCAATCAAAAGTTACGAGCATATTTCTTAAATTAGTATTTTGAGAAATATTTTATTTCTCAAATTACGAATTTAAGAAATATTCTTATAAAAAGTGCTAACGTCAGTAAAACGAGATGAAATTTTGCAGGAGCTCTCCTCCTACCAACTACGCTTGTGAGATAAATTTGGCGACTGGCTATTCCTAGTTCAGAATTTATGGCCGTTCTAGCTTTTGGCCAAGTTTACACGTTTGGCTGCATAAGTCGAAAATGATGATTTTGCCATATAAATCGATGACGTCATCGGATTGATTTAAATTTGGACCGAGACTCCGGAGTATGATGTGGTACAAGACTGCAAAATTCGAATTTGCTGTCATCTTCCAATCAAAAGTTACGAGCATATTCTTAAATTAGTATTTGAGAAATTTTATTTCTCAAATTACGAATTTAAGAAATATTCTTATAAAAAGTGCTAACGTCAGCAAAACGAGAAGAAATTTTTCAGAAGCCCTCCTCCTACCAATACGAGCTTGTGAGCAAAATTTTGGCGACTGGCTATTCCTAGTTCAGAATTTATGGCTGTTCTAGCTCTTGGCCAAGCTTACACGTTTGGCTGCATAAGTCGAAAATGATGATTTTGCCATATAAATCGATGACGTCATCGGATTGATTTCAAATTTGGACCGAGACTCCGGAGTATGATGTGCGTTACAAGACTGCAAAAATTCGAATTTGCTGTCATCTTCCAATCAAAAGTTACGAGATATTTCTTAAATTAGTATTTTGAGAAATATTTTATTTCTCAAAATTACGAATTTAAGAAATATTCTATAAAAAGTGCTAACGTCAGTAAAACGAGATGAAATTTTGCAGGAGCTCTCCTCCTACCAATACGAGCTTGTGAGCAAAATTTTGGCGACTGGCTATTCCTAGTTCAGAATTTATGGCCGTTTCTAGCTTTTGGCCAAGTTTACACGTTTGGCTGCATAAGTCGAAAATGATGATTTTGCCATATAAATCGATGACGTCATCGGATTGATTTCAAATTTGGACCGAGACTCTGGAGTATGATGTGGTACAAGACTGCAAAATTCGAATTTGCTGTCATCTTCCAATCAAAAGTTACGAGCATATTTCTTAAATTAGTATTTTGAGAAATATTTTATTTCTCAAATTACGAATTTAAGAAATATTCTTATAAAAAGTGCTAACGTCAGCAAAACGAGATGAAATTTTTCAGAAGCCCTCCTCCTACCAATACAAGTTTGTGAGCAAAATTTCGTGCAGATACCATTTGGGTTCATTATATTTCTCATTTTCGTAATTTAAGTAATGTTCTAGCAGAATTTGCTGACGTCAGCATATGAAGTCAATTTTTTGTGTTCTAAACTGTCAATACCTGTGCCTTACATCAGTGGAGTGTTATGTCATTTGGATCATCCATTGATAAGTTATAAGGGTATTTCTCATTTTCGTATTTTAAGAAATAAAATATTTCTTAAATTACAAATTAGAAATATTTTATTTCTAGAAATATTTTATTTCTTAAAATACAGTAAGCCAGATATTCTTAATGATAAATGATTGCTTTTTTATATGTACCCTGTGATTCTTATGCAATTTGTTTGAACAATAGAAAGATTCGAATTATAGAAAGTATTTTTTTAAGGGNAAACCAGCTGCGCTGGAAGGTCAGCCAACAGTTTAATGTTTATTAATAGATGCACGGGAATAAAGATTAGATTAAAAGTGTTAATAATAGTGCGAGGTTGAGTATAAAAATCAACGCGACAAACGGGCTTTGATCTTCGATCACGGGATCTTCAACTAATCAATCATATGCGACAGGTATCGTTTTCAACACTCAAATGATGAATTCCACTCCATGTCCAGGTCATTTTTCGAACCACTGACACATTTATTATTATTGGCCGACACATAGACCGCTTTTAAAACTTTATTCGGCATCTCTAAAAAACTTCGAAGGGCGAGAAGTATGACTTTACAGTATTAATTTTTACTCGAATTAATTTTACACAATATGTACCTTATATATTGACTTATTATATCGTTGCAAATATTTTATATAAACATTCTATATATCTTGTATGTTTGTAAGAATTTTATAAGAACAATATATGAGGCTCAAAAATTAAATACGCCAGGTTTTCAACAATTTATGGATCAGATTAATAAAATATGGTACAGTATAATGGAAATACATTTCGCTAAATGCTCAGAGCGCGACGGCCCATTTTCCCTTTCCTTTCTTTCACCTTACCTGTTTATTCTACTTTCTGAGACTTAGTTTCTCATTTCTGACTGAGTTTTCATACCTGTCAATCATTTTTCCATCAATTTCGACCAATCTAATTTTCGCACCGAGTGGGATTCGAACCACCACCAAAGAAAGACCTTCAGATTCGGAAACCAGCGCTCTATCCATTGAGCCATCGCCGCACATCAAAATTACGCAATTCACAACACATTACTCTCGGGTACTTAATAGCCGTCCCCCCCGCTAATTAATTTTTCGAAAATTTTCCACCCAGGACATTCTTATTCCAACCCCCCCGCTTATTAATTTTTGGGAAAATTTTTTTGAAAGTTCCCTTTTTTTGTCCTAATTCAGCTGTATTAGCCTCCTTTTCAAAAGTTTTCCACCCAGGACATTTTTATTCCAACCCCCCCGCTTATTAAGTTTTGAGATTTTTTCCAACCCCCCCGCTTCTTCCAACCCCCCCGGCTATTAGGTACCCGAGAGTATACCGAACTGGCAAAAGACGGGGGTAATGTTATTATAATATGCGGAAAAGTACCCCTTTTTTAAACCTGACTGAAATTCGAGCCGTTACTAGCAACCCTGACCCTGACCCAATACCCCCTGAATCACGGAATGATGGATAGGAAAAATTATCGGGGAAAAAAATTGCTCTGCGCGGTCTGTGCATATAGCGAAATCTATGGAAATAGCTCAATTTCAGGCTCAAAGTGCAAAGTGGTTGTTTATCTGAATAAATTGAAAAACTCTATTTTTTATCCCATCTTTTTGTGACTTTTTGAAACAATTAATTAGCTCTCTATAAAATTTTACAAAGACAAATTTATCAACAATTCAAAAAATATATTACAGTATATATTTCCCTTCAAAATTTAAAAGAAAATAATGTGTAGTTTGAAAGATGATCTTGAGCTTTTCAGCCATTAGAACCTATACCGTGAAGTCGGGTAACTTGCACCACTCGGGTGAAACTTGCATAATGGCTGACCAATCAAAGCAGCAAAATTTCAAATCAATGATCTATGCAGCTCCACTCGCAGTTCTACTCTACCATTTTTGTTTTGATTTAACTTTGTATTTTAATGACCAGCCAGGTCATTTGTTCAAGGGCTATGCATGTTAGCCTCCACTGATACAAAGTTAGCCGATCTCATGGTACAATTTCTCAAAATGTGCTACCTCTTTTCATGCTTTTCTTATCACTTTATCGTACAAATATAAATTGGTCTTATTGTAATTGGTCAAGCTCCAATGAACAAAAGTCTCTTGAGAGCCAGCACGAGCGCTGGAATCAATCAAACCAAATCAAAATGATTCCTGCTATATCGAACAAATATTAAAGAAATCTTATGAAGAAAACAGCAACCATTTATTTTCATTCTGATTCTGCTTTCCAGTCAGTCATCTTCTAAAAGGTTTTTCCTCTCTTTGACATTTATCTTGTAAACATCGCAATTACACGAAATAAACATGAACTGGCACAATTTATATTCAGCAGGACCATTTTAAATAATTCTCCATCAGTCACAATCTGTTCATACAGTCATAATGCTATGTATATTTTGGTTTTATACTGTTTCTTTGATGTGCACGTTCACCCACCAAAGTACTGCTGATATTCAGCCAGTCGGTAGTTAAAAGTCACCCATCAAGCTCCTTCACCTGAAGACAGAAGAGATGAAAATAATTGTAGTTAGAGTATTATGGAATAAACACACGACCCATATGAATAAAAATAAGCCTGTGGAAAGAAAACACGGCCATGACCAGACGGTGTCAATCGAACAAATCGAACACCGCCCACGCTAAAAAGCACTAATAGAGTGATCCAATTTTTTAATTTAATCGTAATCAAACTCATTGAACATATTCGTAATCGAACGAAACCGAATGTAAATTGACAATCAACTGAACCAATCTAGCTACCAATATAACCTTACTTGAATGCAATCGAACACAATCGAATATTATGCCCAGGAATCGGCCATTTGGATTACATTTGAAATTTACAATCGAATCGCAATGATTCCATCGTGTTTTATTACGTTCAATTAGTTCAATTGCGATTTTTGTTCGAAGTTGTTCGATTGACACCGTCTGGGATATGATTTCATGAAACACATGGCCAAGAAAAAAAATATTTTGTTTTGAGAAGAAATCCAATTTACAAAAAAGTCAACGCTAAGAAAGGATACTAATGTAACATTCCAAAGGTATGAAAACTATAAAGGCATAAAAATTAAAGATAAACCTCGATTTACCTTTCAAGTCCTTTTAATGTCTCAGCATAAACAGTCAAAGTTAAGCCATCTTTGATTGTTTTGAAAAATGCTATCTGCTAACGCTGCTATCTTATTTTTTGGAATGTAAGTAATGATAAATCAGTAATTGTAGTACACTTTGAAATAAAGCAGAAAGAAAACTCTCATCTTTGAGAAATAAAACCAGCCAGCCGACTTCTTGTTTTTAATTTTCACTACTGTATTGGCAACGTACTAGGAAGCTAATTTTTACAGTTAGCAGAAAAATCAATACGCCATTTCGGAGTTCGCGACGCCATTTTGCAGGCGGAGCAAATCTAATGGCCGTGGAGGGGCAGAGACCGGTGGAGATTCCTTTGTAAACAAAACAGAATCCCCTTTCTAAAAACTATTCTGCAGTTTGTCATTTCTTGGTGGATGAAAAATGGAAAGAGAAGGCTGTCTTTTTGTATTTGTTCACTAAATTACCAAAAAAGTGTTTAATTACTGCTTTATTATTGTCTTTTTACAGTATTATGTACTGGTTAGTTAGGCAGGTATATCCTTATTCTCTCATCTCTGTGTGTAACCTTTGCTTGATTTGATTTTTAGAAGCTTCTTATCTTGTTGTGTTGGTTTTGGTAGCAACCTACTAGCTAGCTTTATGCTCCTCTCAGATATATTTTTTATACCTTTTACTCTATTGGGATATACACTAAGGCGCTGTGGTATAGTGGTCATTAATCTTGGTTACTGTACAGCGGCGACTGTCGGACTGAGGTTCGATCCCCACTTGACAAGTGAATGCACCTTTGTCAACCCATGTCATATTGTCATATGTGTATGGACAGTATCAGGACGGTTTCACATTTTCCTATTATTTATTTTAGAGAAAAACAAATGACAGAATGATGAATTTAGCAGAATTAGCAAACATTGTAAGAGAAAACAAGTTGTTATCTATTTGGCCTGCTGATGTTATGTTATCTGGTTTGTATGTAACAAAAGAGGAAGTGTTTTTAATGGCAGAAAAATTACTCTCAAAGGAAATTTGAATACTGTTGCAAGTTTAAGTCCGTGTTGCAAGTTATGGCCGTTTACGGTACTATTCTTTTGGTAGAATTATGCTACAAGTGGCAATACAGACAA
>NW_027103872.1:0-2885 GCF_902728285.1 Clytia hemisphaerica
CCGTAATACCGTCGGTGAAGGACATAATACGATACCGATATTATATTTGTGTTTTTTCTAGTAACATTTAACAAATTAGAAACTGTACAAACAAGTCTTGTACTTTAGGAAGCCCCCCACTTGGGTTAACGATTTTGACCGTATTGGGGTAAATTTAACCTTCATGGTCTCTTTAAAAGATGAAATGCTTATACCAAAACTTTTTCTCCAAGTATAAGTTTTTCGCTAGTTTTGTGACATTATTCTCGATATCGTCGACTTTTTAAGCTCTTTTACAGCTATTTGAGCTTTCTAAAGCAATATTTTAGTCTGCCGCGCCAAAGTTACTTGTTTGTTACGGGAGGCAAATGCAAAATTAAGCCCTTCCCCCAATATTTCTTCCTCGCAGACCCGTAAGATGTCTTTTATATTGAGAATTAATTTAAATCGAAGTTAGGGCCAATCATGGTCTGAGAAGCCGCAGACTTCAACACCGGCTTCATAGAGGTGATGCTGTGGTGCAAACTAGAGGACGCGATTGTAAAGTTTAAACCCCCCCCCCCTAACGGAGGAAATAAAATTAAATGTAAAGTAAGAAAGCGAGCGAAGCGAGCACAAAGATTTTCGCTCTCCTTTGTTATTGAAAAAACGCCCTTAATATGCTTTTGTTTAGTCAAGTATGCTTGTTTGGGTCACACAATTTTTGATTTATTTTAACACGGACCATTTTTGGCAAAATATGGTCGGCGAGCGACGTACCCGTACCCGGTGCGGCGTTCCAAGAGTTTCGCCCAAGAAAAAATTGCCTGAAAACGCATCATGTGCATCATGATGTGAATTATTCTTTTAATCGTTCGATGCTGCACAAAGATGTTTTTGAACTACTATTGTAGTATCAATATAAGTGAATACAGAGAGACGACCATATCATTGGTGCTGACGGAGAAAGTTTTGTCTAGACTCATTTGTTGGATGCAGTATTTTATCACAAAAGTTGTCATTATAAAAATGCGCCCGCAGAAAAAAAACGAAAATATTTGTTTAGATATCGTAAAGTTTTGCTTATTTTGAATAACCTCACCATGACAATAAGTCTATAGACGTCCAAGATTGTGCGAGCGAAGCACAAGAAATTTTACTGGTTAAAATAGCGGAATAGACTTATCTTTTTTGAAGAAAACTAAAAGGTAAATAGTTTTATACCGAAATACTGTTTTTTATTGATAAAAAATATCGAATACCGACAAAAAAAACAGACATTTATTGATACCGGTAGAGAAAATGAAATACCGTAATCCCGTCGTTTTTTTTCTCGTAATACCGATTTACCGGGTAGAAAAGCCCCAATACGCCATACCGTAAAGTAAAAAACCCCCATCTTGTCTTACAACCAAAAGCGAATAAATCGAGTTTCGTCGAAGCACTTGAAAGACTTGAAAGGCTCGAGAGACATCTATTTTTTAAAAATCGTCAATGTGGAACTCACTAAGAAACGGAATGAAAAATCCCGGTTTTAGTGAGTCTCGCTAAGGGGTGCCCACGAAAAAAGCCTGTTTTAAATTAAGGCCTTTTTTCTGAATCTCGGACATTCGCTGGTCAACGTCAACGGACTGATATCTACGGAAATTTTGAAATGTATTATTCGTGTATTGCCGTACAGCGGAAAAAGCGACGATAAAGGTGGGTCAAATGGCAGCTAACGATGGATATTTTTCAAATGTCTGTACGATTTTTCTAGGAGAGAGAAAATTTTAGGTAGAAAAATAGGAACATTTTACGATTTTACTTAGCGAACGGAATGAAAATCTAGGAGGGTGTGAATTTATCAAAAGGACAGGCACCCAATCAAAGTGGGTCGAGGTTGGGTCGTGTTATAAAAAGATCTCTTCAGTAAGGAGGGGGTGGTGGGGAATCAATGAGTATAAGCCCGAGGGCTAGAAGTCAATCTCCTTGGTAGGGTTTGAAGCCAACAATCTACCAAAACGTTGCGCGGCCTTGAGCGGCTCGCCTGGTTTTTACACAAATGACAGATTAAAACTAAAATTTCCACTAAATTCGAAAAAATATCAATCGTAAACAAAGGAACTGCTAGATTCAATCTGTCGAAGGCTTCACTTTTTCTTGCCTGAGGAGAAAGGCTAGAGATCTGAGAGATTGAACTCTAACCCTTCGGCTTTAATGTTTAATTAAACCCCGGCTTTAAACTCAATGGTGTTGTTTTGGCGGGTTATTGAACAGTCAGGAACAATCGCTTATTAGGAGACGCCTCCTGATTGGAGACCCGTCTCCTAATCAGGAGGTCACTAGTCTGAATCGCAGACCTCTACAAAACCGCAGTAGTATATCTAAAAGAAGCACGAATTCGTTAGAGGAGCCACAGCCAAGAGGTTCACGTCTCCTAAATTAGGAGACGGGTGTAATTATCTTGTGAACGAAGAAACTGTGCATAATTTGGTTGCTCCATTGGAAAGAGCACAAAAAATGATCCCTTTGGTGATTTCAGAAAATCCACGGTGGAATCAATCACAATTCTAATAATCATAAGAACCAATCAGAAGTAAGAATCTGTCTTCTGAACAAAAGCGTCTCAAAAAGAAAATGGCGGACATGAAAAAAATCAATAGGGGCTTCCTTGTAGTGCTTTATATAGGATGGTGATCGATTGCACCGAGAAATTTTGATATTTTTTTTAAAACTCTACCAATTTGAGGCTGTCTTTCCAGTAAAACTAGTTTCAAAATGCGCGGAAAAGCCTAAGCCCTTAAAATTGAGATCAAAGTTTTTATGTCTCCTTATTAGGAGACGGTCTCCTAATCAAGCGACCCAAGCGACCTACATGTCTCCTAATCAGGAGACGTCTCCTAATCAGGAGGCGTCTCCTAATAAGGCGATGTTCCTGACTGTTG
>NW_027103873.1:0-4743 GCF_902728285.1 Clytia hemisphaerica
ATCGCCTCTACAGATTCGAACGTTCGCTTCCATATAATGGCGAAATTACGTAACTTAACAAAACATGAATAACCTCATTAAAAGAGTTGCCTCGTGTCCTAATGGACAGCTACTTTTACCTCCACCGAGGGCATTATATTATCAATAACAGTAGTAATCCTCAACCTAACACAAATCTTATTGGCCGAGAAGGATTTTGAATTGACTCATAAGCATGAGTAAAGAGTAAGAGTAAAGCTTGAAAATTACATAGAACATTTTCATTACACTATAAATGGTCCACTTTTCACGAGATACCCTAAGAATATTGGTTTCTGCCGCAGCTTCTTATAGTAGGGTCAGGGGGCAAACCCTGAGTGGATATAGTCGATTTCCCAATATAACTCGAGAAAGTTGAGGTAAAAATTGCGTTTTTGGCTTCATTTCCGTTCGATTTTTACGAGTTACGTTTGGAAATTGACTATATACACTTAAAAGTCCTCTATATGGCTATTTGAGAGCTTTTGATATTAAGTAAAGTGGTTTTCAGGTTTTATTGACTTTGAAATTTTGTTTCAAAGGGTTTTGACTGCGACGTCAGTTTTGAGTCCTGGCAGAAAAACCCCTAGCGTAAAACTGTTTAAATACTTCATTCTTTGAAATGGGCCAGGTTTAGTTCTGTCGCATAAAAGATGTCACAGGTTCTATAGGTTTGCCCCCTACTATCATTACAGATCACTTAAATTACTAATTTATACCTTGTGGTTGCAACCTGCGCAATTTTAGACATGTCCTGCACACTTCTTCTTTTCTTTCATTTTGTATCCTTTGTATACTACTATTTGGCTGGAGCAAATCACATTGGCAATTATCGTTTGAGTCCTGCACAGGTAGCCTTGTTGCGTCATCATCACCACCATTTTCATTATCATTGTTATTATCAAGAAGACATATGTTTTCTTCTACTTCTTCATTCTCTGGCACACCTGCCAGATGAAGATCTTGGTCAGGTGCTGCATTTCGGGAATCTGTACTTTCTGATGGGATAGTAAAAATGTTGATCCTTTCTGATTGATTGACATCGAAATGAACTAGTTCATCTAGAGATAATAAAAATGACACTGGTAAATGATAAGGTGTAACTATTCTTGGTACCATTTATAACTGAGATTTTCGTAAATTCTAAATAGTGCTTTGGAAAGTTCAGTCCTTTTCAATGGTTTATACTATAAAATAAGTACTATGGATGGAGGATTTTATTGGCTGGAAAAATAGCCATACTTAAAAAATAGTTTCCAAAAGATGCATAAAATATACATTTTAAAGTCAATTTATACCTGTTGATGTCCTACAGTTCTTGAAGCCGTAACGTCTGTAGATACAGAAGGCTTAAAAAAGAATTAAATGACATTATTCATATTGATTAAAGCATTCTCACAAATCATTTAAGACTATGGATGATATTCTTTGTCTGAACCTAAACAGATGACCATCCCCTTTCACTTAGAATACCCCCCCCCACGAAAGATATCTTTTGTTAATAATTGTTAAATCAGAATCCATCAGNGGGACCGCAATGATTTTTTCAAATTGTTTTTAGCGCATTGAAACCATGCTCATTGGAAAGAGCATCAAAAAAGAAAAAAAATGAGGGGTCATTCATCAAAATCGGCCAAGCCGTTCTCGAGATATGAAAATTTTCTATCTCCTGAAAATGACCCTTTCTTTGGAACGATTTTCGAGGATTTTTGTAAAAATCATGGTTAAATAGGTTTAAAAGTGAAAATCCGGGGGTTATGTCGAAAAATACATTTTTTGCAATAACTTTACTTCTATTAAGGTGGTAGTCTACATTTCTAAAAATAAAAAAAAATTCTAAAAACAACCAAAGACGGGGGTAAAATCAGCCAGGGGGTAAAATACTTAATTTTGCTTGTGTCAGGTTTTCTGAATAGTCGCCTTGACCTATGAAGTTAGTTTTTTTTTTAAATGACTAATATTTAGAAAAGGTCTGGAATGAGTGAGAAAAAATATTAAAATTTTTTTCCAGGGGGTAAGAAACTGAAAAAAACGCTTTTTTGAGATTAAAAATCAGGAAACCAATTTTAAAACTTTTTAATCCATTCATTCAATGGACAATAATGTAAGGAAACTTCCCTGAAAATTTCAAGTCTGTAGCTACTCTCAATCCTAAGATATTTCTGACAAGGTGTTTGCGAACCCCCGGAAACGCGTTTTTGAGAAAATCAAAGAAAAAGACAAAAATGGGTATCATTTTAAGCTGGAAAGCTCTTTTCAAAAAATTTCTTCACTGAATACTCATCAAACCAGTCAGGTTTCATAAGTTAAAGTAAAACATTTCACAAAAATTGATAAATTATCCAAAAATCAACAAAAACATGTTGCGCTAAAGTTACGTAAATATAGCAAACTTTGCGGTAATCTTGCGATAACATCAAATTTGGGTGAAAACAGCCACATAAGTGTGACAAAATGTTCATTGAAACTCCAGCATGACTGTCTGTAGACATGGAAACTTTTCTAGTGCATATTTTTATTCACATAGACTTGAATTGACAATGAGCTGGCTTGATCGAGGGCGGCGCCTTCGCTTCGGTTACCGCCTAGGCGGTTATGAATGGCTGGTGTCAGATGAGAATGTGTGTCTCCAGAAGTTAGGTCCAGTTCATTATAATGCACATTTCTATCTCTGTTACATCATGTTGTGCTTGGAAATATCTCAGTTACATTTAAATCCACTACAAAACATTATGTGAGCCACCAAAAGCACACTGTCTATACTCAAAACAAAAATGCCGACAACTTAAATGACAAAATGTTTTTCGCAGAAATCCAGCAACACAACCAATGTAGAGCAACTTTATAGATTCTGTAGAGTCCATTCTTCATTTAAATAAATCATTTCAATCAAAGAGATTAAGTTTTGATCTAAAACTTGCCAAGAAATCTGCAGAATCATGCTTACAGCTTGCTTCTCAGCTGGTTTTGATGTGTTACACTACTGCAGCTACCATCTTTAATTTCAAGGATTACGTAATGCCACGGAAAACTAGCCGTATTGTATAAGGGTTGCGAAGCGATCCAGACTCCACCTCAATTCGCAAGTTGCAAGCAAAATAAGAGACTCTCTAAAAATCCCTCTTCTAATAAAGCCGCTATAGAGACAGGGTCGTAAGAGCCTTAATGCCCCAAACACATTACATAATCCACGGCGGCACAACACCCGCCGCTGCCCGCGCATCGAACTTTTGTTTTCCTTCTAGTTATTCTAGTGTAAATGGTGCCTTAATAAAATCGAACGATATTCGTCGAACGATCGAACATTTTTATTCGAATCACGAATCGCCCGTCGAAATCATCACAAACAAAAACATAAAAATAAAACAAAAACAAAAATGTACAAAGATGGCTTGTTGGTTCTTCGGCAGTTTTGATTTATTTCTTGACAAATTCGACAAATTTGATTACCTCCGTACTTCTTTATCATAGAATATCCACTTGGTTTTGCAAGGTAAGTTTCGTTCACTAAAAGAGCACTCCTCCCACCCGCGCGACTTGCAAAAACCTCTCATTGATTGACCTTATTTTTTGATACTTGATACTTGCTGTTAAAAGTCAAGGGATGATCCTTTCTGTCACCCTTCAAACTATTTTTTTTTTCATTTAACAGCAAAATAAACATTAAAAACCGAAGAACCACTGCTTAGATTGCTTAGATGCGTGCCGCCCGCGTGGCAATTTGATCAACTTCAGATTCTAAGTCCGTGTTTCGGTTTCCGGTAATTTTGTTGCTGTTCACTGCTAGGGTACACCATTTTAAAACAGCATTTTTCGCAGTCCTAGCTACCAAACCGAGAAAGTTTTCGTGGCTTCAAGCCAAACCATTCAAGGTCATTTTGATAAAATCATCGGTTTGAAGATGTGATTTATATAGCAAATTTTATAGCAAATTTTCGCTTGGGATAGAAGTTAAAGGTACGTGCACAATATAGCAAAACTGCTTCGCTCATAAATTCGCTTCGCAATAATATTTTGACGCCCGAAAAGGGCATAAAAAGAGCTTTCTTTTGGCGTATCACATTGCTATGTTTCGGCCGAGATTGAAGAAATAAGTCCTTAGCAACGGGACTTTTTCTGTTGCTAGGGCGATTTTTCAAGCACCCAACAGGATAAAAATGCTCACTGCGGCTTGAATGATAAAGATATAGCTCTGAAATTTTCAGGAGATGTTCAGAAAGACCTAAGGATCTCAAAACACCCAAAAACCAGAATTCGACAATTTTTTCGATAATTTTTTATTTTTGGGTAGACTACCACCTTAATGCTATAGCATTGAAACTTGGCACGAAGGTTTTCAAGACAAAGTTTTAATTTTTTATCAATTTTTTTTTTCAAATTTTTCGTTTGCCGTACGAATGAATCGAAAATATCCTGTATGCCGGAGAGCTGGCAGATTGTCACTCTCCGTGGACTTTGAACTTTCGAATTGTAAACAAACACGCGCTCGACAATTCTGTAGAATTTCTCGAATACCAATAAACTTTGAGCCAAAAAAGACAGCAGAGCGCGGTTGAAAATGTTAATTTTTATTAACAAACAATATGTAAAAAAGGTTGAAATTTCATATTATCTTTGTCTTAATGCCGGGGTGAACAGCTAAAGCCCTCAAAGTGGTTTTTCCCAGAAAAAAAACTGAATAATTTTTTTGTAGGATTTGATTGGGTCAATGAGAAAAAAAAACAA